>NC_041002.1:14150112-14234988 GCF_004193775.1 Glycine soja | reverse complement strand
CCCTCACCTTAAGAGGACTGTGTGTCCTCACCATCAGAGGACTGCATGTCCTCACCTTCAGAGGTTACACGCCCTCGCCATCAGAGGACTGCATGTCCTCACCTTCGTAGGGCTACACGCCCTCACCTTTAGAGGACTACACGTCCTCGCCAACAGAGGGTTGCACGCCCTCACCTTGAGAGGACAAAACGTCTCGCGCTTGACAGGACTACATGTCCTCACCATCAGAGGGTGCACGCCCTCACCTCCAGAGGACTACACGTCCTCGCCTTGAGAGGACTACATGTCTCACCATCAGAGGGCTGCACGCCCTCACCTCCAGAGGACTACACGTCCTCGCCTTGAGAGGGCTACTCGCCCTCGCCTTGGGTACTAGTTACCCTCACCATCAGAGGACTATATGTCCTCACCTTCGTAGGGCTACACGCCCTCACCTTTAGAGGACTACACGTCCTCGCCAACAGAGGGCTGCACACCCTCACCTTGAGAGGACTACACGTCCTCGCCAACGTAGGGCTACACCCTTCACCTTTAGAGACTACACGTCCTCCCCAACAGAGGGCTGCACGCCCTCACCTTTAAGAGGACTACACATCCTCGCCTTCAGAGGACTCCACGTCCTCACCTTGAGAGGACTACACGTCCTCGCCTTGAGAGGACTACACGTCCTCGCCTTGAGAGGACTACATGTCCTCACCATCAGAGGGCTGCACGCCCTCACCTCCAGAGGACTACACGTCCTCGCCTTGAGAGGGCTACCCGCCCTCGCCTTGGGTACTAGTTACCCTCACCTTCAGAGGACTACATGTCCTCACCTTCGTAGGGCTACATGCCCTCACCTTTAGAGGACTACACATCCTCGCCTTCAGAGGACTGCACGTCCTCACCTTGAGAGGACTAAACGTCCTCGCCTTGAGAGGACTACATGTCCTCACCATCAGAGGGCTGCACGCCCTCACCTCCAGAGGACTACACGTCCTCGCCTTGAGAGGACTACATGTCCTCACCATCAGAGGGCTGCATGCCCTCACCTCCAGAGGACTACACGTCCTCGCCTTGAGAGGGCTACTCGCCCTCGGCTTGGGTACTAGTTACCCTCACCTTCAGAGGACTACATGTCCTCACCTTCGTAGGGCTACATGCCCTCACCTTTAGAGGACCACACATCCTCACCTTCAGAGGGCTACACGCCCTCGCCATCAGAGACTGCATGTCCTCACCTTTGTAGGGCTACACGCCCTCACCTTTAGAGGACTACACGTCCTCGCCAACAGAGGGCTACACGCCCTCACCTTGAGAGGACTACACGCCCTCACCTCCAGAGGACTAACATCCTCGCCTTGAGAGGGTTGCACGCCCTCACCTTTAGAGGGCTACGTGTCCTCATTTTCAGTGTGCTCCACATCCGCACCTTAAGAGAATTTAAGGTCCTCTATCCTTAAATGCTTAACCAAGACTTGCACTCCCGGTTAAGGGACCAGTAGTTTCCTTTTAACGGTTCTGGCCACCCCTGATATTGGAGAGGGCACTGTGCGAGCACAACCAGAGAGGGAGGCTATCACACAGCTACTATGCATACCGGGGCAAGATTTCACCCGTGCCGCTGCAAAGAGACGAGTGCGGATCATGCGCACCAACATGACCACTCTTACACAGATATAGATGACATTGCTACTTAGCAACATTCTGCCCAGCGACCGCAATGCCAATCTCCCCCTGCAAAAGTATCAGTTGGTCTGTGTTGTCCCGACATGGGTAAGTATGCATATGGTTCAACTGATTTCTGATACCATCTATTATTTGCAGGGATCGCACCCACAAAGACACCCAGTGGACCTGAAGAAGTCAACAGGGCCCTGGGGTTTCCAGCTCTGGTTATGGGCCTCTGTCGGCCCTACAGGGCGCCGTTCCCCCCAGCAAGTTCATGTCGTCCTGGCATAGGTAAGTATGCACCTCCCCCAACTGATTTCTGATGTCATCTATTGTTTGCAGGGATTGTGCCTGCAAGACACCTAGTGGACCCGAAGAAGGCCAACAGGGTCTTGGAGTTGCCAGCTCAAATACGGGTCTCTGTCAGTTCTAGGAGTGCCTGTCGCCCGCAGCAAGGTCATCAGGTCCCCCCTACCAATCGAGCTTTCATCAAGAAGTTCTGCGTCTCTAGGCAGGCGCAGGGCGAAACACCACAGCAGCTGGGGATGGCCGGCAGCGGCAACAGACGCACCGCCATCACCTCTAGAGTTCACCTCTGCTCATCCACAAAAAGGTTTGAGTATTGCCTACACCACATGGCCGACTAATAGGCGACCAAGTCCAAAGCCAAAGGTAAGCAAAGTACTAGTCAATGACCGACAAGTCATAAGGCGTCCAGCTCAAGACGTTAAAGAAGCGCTACTAGGAGGCAACCTAGTACCTTTTAAATTTCTGCCTGCTATTTGATCACTTTTTATAGTAGGACGCACCTAGTTGCTCATGATCCTGGGAATTTAAATAAAACAAGCGCAAGCTCGGAAGGTAGTCATACCTTACAAAACATATATATGTATGTTTAGGTAGTGAAAATACCTTAGATATGCATGTATGTAAACAAAAAAAACACTTCACAAAATTATAATATGTATGTTTAGGTAGAAAAATACCTTAGATATGCATGTATGTTAAACAAAAAACACTTCACAAAATATAATATGTATGTTTAGGTAGAAAAATACCTTAGATATGCATGTATGTAAACAAAAAACACTTCACAAAATATATATATGTATGTTTAGGTAGAAAGATACCTTAGATATGCATGTATGTAAACAAAAAATACTTCACAAAATATATATGTATGTTTAGGTAGAAAGATACCTTGGATATGCATGTATATAGCAAAAATACCTTACAAAACATATATATGTATGTTTAGGTAGCAAGATACCTTGGATATGCATGTATATAGCAAAATACCTCATGAAAAAAAAAGAGAAGAAAAAAACAAACAAGAAAAAGAAATAAACAAATAAAAAAAAAGAAAAAAAGAGAGAAAAAAGAAAAATAAGTTGTCTAGCTGAAAAACCAACATGCTTTTGAAAAGAGATGACTTCCAACTTTTCTTTGAAAAAAATTCATTGATCATAACTAGTTTTTAAAAAAATGTGTATACACCTGAAGGTGAATGCTGTGAAAATTTCCCCGGACGCCCGAAATGGACTCGGATGAATGCACAAATTGATAAAAGGACATATTTTGGAAACATTGGGTTGACTAAAAATAGAGGAAATGAATCCTGAGCCCTAGTATCACATGACCATAGAAATTTGACAGTTGAGCGTCCACATAGGTGCATGCATGACCAGTTTTGCATAAAATTTCCAAATCATCATTTTTGCATTTGTGTCATGGAAATAATGTGGGGCATCCCTTTTATCCTTGAACCAAACCAAACCCTGACATGTATCATGTCTAGCCATTCTACAAGCTTTGAGCCAAAATCCTGACTCACCATAAACCTTGACCCAGGGTGAGAATGTCAATTCTTACCCTCGCGAAGCAAAAAAAAAAAAAGGGGGGGAGAGGAAAATTTCCAATCAAAGAGGAAGCAAAAAAGGAGAGAAGGAAAATTTCCAATCAAAGGAAAAGAAGAGAGGAAAGGGAGTTCCCAATCAAAGAGTGGGAGAAAGCAAAAAGAAAAGAAAGAAAATTCCCAATCAAAGAATGGGAGAAAGAAAAAAGGAGAAGGAGAAGAAGGAAAGAAAGCTCCTGATCAAGGATCGAAAGAAAACAGAAGAAATGTGCAGAGAGGTCTCTGGACCAGACAATATCTGAACAAATACAAAATTGTCACCAAATGAACAAAAGAAAGAAAAGGAAACCATAAACCTAAAAGTGGTCTTCTCCCTTTGATTACCAACCAAAATCCTGTGCGTCGGTGACTTGTTCGCCTCGCGTCAAACAAAAACAGAAAAAGAAAAAGCCAACCAAAAATCAAAAGCCAAAAACACACAAAAGCCGAAAAACCCACTAAAAGAATCCATTCCCAAGGGAAGTCCTATTGATCCATGATCACGCATGTAATTTTGATTTGATAGGAAATAATTTGCAAAGTCAAGTCATGACATATCTATGGTTCGGAATTAGGATGAAACACTTACCTGTGCGAGAATTGATACACTTTGAGTGGATTTCTTCTATTTTTGTCGAACCCAGTGTTTCCTCTAAATGGTCATTTAGAAACGAAATGCTAACATCCAAAATCTCATTATGGTTGTGGGGGGATTTCATCAACATACTCTCCTTCCCCGGTAAACGCATTGTTCTTTTCACTTGGAAAAAAAAAGGGGCATATGCTGCTCTAATCAGTTGAATATTTGTCTTTTGCTAAAGCATGTTTGAAATTTAGTGGAGAAAACACCGAGACTTTTTCAAGTCTCACAAGTTATCTAGAACTACGTAGGTCTGAGTTCCTCATTGGAGGATACGTAGGAGCAAGAGCCTTGCTTTTGTCGGCCGCCCCATAATCTTTGTCATACTGACCCTGAGGTCATGTGACATGCACCCTTGTGTCATCCAGAGGCGGCGGGCTCGATGATACGCGGAGATACCTTACGGTTATCCGCACCCTTTTGTCATCCAGAGGCGGCGGGCCCGATGACAAGCAGAGACAAAATTTGGTCATTCTGCGCCTTGTGTCATCCAGAGGCGCGGCCCGATGACAAGCAGAGACAAAATTTGGTCATTCTTGCACCCAAGCACCTCGCAAGGACCAAAGAAAGGTCGCATTCATCAAGCAAAGGTCCCCGGACGAAATTAGGGTATGACAGTGCCCCTCTTTACTTGTCATTTATTGGAGATAAAAGGAAAGTAAAGATAAGACACTAATTTCGTTCTCTCGATTCGACGAGAGTCGCGGGTGACCATAAAATCTCCACATGCAAATGCTTGTTGTTCCCAGAATTTCACAAATTGCCTAATGATGGGTGCCAGCACCTCACAAGGACCAAAGAAAGGTCGCATGTCATCAAGCAAGGTCCCCGGACGAAAATTAGTGTATGACACTAATTTCGCTCCTCTCGGTTGACGAGAGTCGCGGGTGGCCATAAAATTTCCGCATGTAAATGACTTGTCGTTCCCGGAATTTCACAAATTGCCTAATGATGGGTGCCAAGCACCTCACAAGGACCAAAGAAAGGTCGCATGTCATCAAGCAAAGGTCCCTGGACGAAAATTAGTGTATGACACTAATTTCGCTCCTCTCGGTTGACGAGAGTCGCGGGTGACCATAAAATCTCCGCATGTAAATGACTTGTTGTTCCCGGAGGAACAAAAGGTGCAAAAGACTATGTCAGTCTCTGCATGCTATCAAGCGTTCTGTCTTACAGATAGCAAAAGAATGTTTATACGGATAACCACTCGGGTATTTCCGCGTATCATCGGGCCCGCCGCCTCTGGATGACACAAGGGTGCAGAATGACCAAATTTTGTCTCTGCTTGTCATCGGGCCCGCCGCCTCTGGATGACAAAAGGGTGCGGATAACCGTAAGGTATCTCCGCGTATCATCGGGCCCGCCGCCTCTGGATGACACAAGGGTGCAGAATGACCAAATTTTGTCTCTGCTTGTCATCGGGCCCGCCGCCTCTGGATGACACAAGGGCGCAGAATGACCAAATTTTGTCTCTGCTTGTCATCGGGCCCGCCGCCTCTGGATGACAAAAGGGTGCGGATAACCGTAAGGTATCTCCGCGTATCATCGAGCCCGCCGCCTCTGGATGACACAAGGGTGCATGTCACATGACCTCAGGGTCAGTATGACAAAGATTATGGGGCGGCCGACAAAAGCAAGGCTCTTGCTCCTACGTATCCTCCAATGAGGAACTCAGACCTACGTAGTTCTAGATAACTTGTGAGACTTGAAAAAGTCTCGGTGTTTTCTCCACTAAAATTCAAACATGCTTTAGCAAAAAGACAAATATTCCAACTGATTAGAGCAGCATATGCCCCTTTTTTTTTCCAAGTGAAAAGAACAATGCGTTTACCGGGGAAGGAGAGTATGTTGATGAAATCCCCCACAACCATAAATGAGATTTTGGATGTTAGCATTTCGTTTCTAAATGACCATTTAGAGGAAACACTGGGTTCGACAAAAATAGAAGAAATCCACTCAAAGTGTATCAATCTCGCACAGGTAAGTGTTTCATCCTAATTCCGAACCATAGATATGTCATGACTTGACTTTGCAAATTATTTCCTATCAAATCAAAAATTACATGCGTGATCATGGATCAATAGGACTTCCCTTGGGAATGGATTCTTTTAGTGGGTTTTTCGGCTTTTGTGTGTTTTTGGCTTTTGATTTTTGGTTGGCTTTTTTCTTTTTCTGTTTTTGTTTGACGCGAGGCGAACAAGTCACCGACGCACAGGATTTTGGTTGGTAATCAAAGGGAGAAGACCACTTTTAGGTTATGGTTTCCTTTTCTTTCTTTTGTTCATTTGGTGACAATTTTGTATTTGTTCAGATATTGTCTGGTCCAGAGACCTCTCTGCACATTTCTTCTGTTTTCTTTCGATCCTTGATCAGGAGCTTTCTTTCCTTCTTCTCCTTCTCCTTTTTCTTTCTCCCATTCTTTGATTGGGAATTTTCTTTCTTTTCTTTTTGCTTTCTCCCACTCTTTGATTGGGAACTCCCTTTCCTCTCTTCTTTTCCTTTGATTGGAAATTTTCCTTCTCTCCTTTTTTGCTTCCTCTTTGATTGGAAATTTTCCCTCTCCCCCCCTTTTTTTTTTTTTGCTTCCGAGGGTAAGAATTGACATTCTCACCCTGGGTCAAGGTTTATGGTGAGTCAGGATTTTGGCTCAAAGCTTGTAGAATGGCTAGACATGATACATGTCAGGGTTTGGTTTGGTTCAAGGATAAAAGGGATGCCCCACATTATTTCCATGACACAAATGCAAAAATGATGATTTGGAAATTTTATGCAAAACTGGTCATGCATGCACCTATGTGGACGCTCAACTGTCAAATTTCTATGGTCATGTGATACTAGGGCTCAGGATTCATTTCCTCTATTTTTAGTCAACCCAATGTTTCCAAAATATGTCCTTTTATCAATTTGTGCATTCATCCGAGTCCATTTCGGGCGTCCGGGGAAATTTTCACAGCATTCACCCTTCAGGTGTATACACATTTTTTTAAAAACTAGTTATGATCAATGAATTTTTTTCAAAGAAAAGTTGGAAGTCATCTCTTTTCAAAAGCATGTTGGTTTTTCAGCTAGACAACTTATTTTTCTTTTTTCTCTCTTTTTTTTCTTTTTTTTTATTTGTTTATTTCTTTTTCTTGTTTGTTTTTTTCTTCTCTTTTTTTTTTCATGAGGTATTTTGCTATATACATGCATATCCAAGGTATCTTGCTACCTAAACATACATATATATGTTTTGTAAGGTATTTTTGCTATATACATGCATATCCAAGGTATCTTTCTACCTAAACATACATATATATTTTGTGAAGTATTTTTTGTTTACATACATGCATATCTAAGGTATCTTTCTACCTAAACATACATATATATATTTTGTGAAGTGTTTTTTGTTTACATACATGCATATCTAAGGTATTTTTCTACCTAAACATACATATATATATTTTGTGAAGTGTTTTTTGTTTACATACATGCATATCTAAGGTATTTTTCTACCTAAACATACATATATATATTTTGTGAAGTGTTTTTTTTGTTTACATACATGCATATCTAAGGTATTTTCACTACCTAAACATACATATATATGTTTTGTAAGGTATGACTACCTTCCGAGCTTGCGCTTGTTTTATTTAAATTCCCAGGATCATGAGCAACTAGGTGCGTCCTACTATAAAAAGTGATCAAATAGCAGGCAGAAATTTAAAAGGTACTAGGTTGCCTCCTAGTAGCGCTTCTTTAACGTCTTGAGCTGGACGCCTTATGACTTGTCGGTCATTGACCTAGTACTTTGCTTACCTTTGGCTTTGGACTTGGTCGCCTATTAGTCGGCCATGTGGTGTAGGCAATACTCAAACCTTTTTGTGGATGAGCAGAGGTGAACTCTAGAGGTGATGGCGGTGCGTCTGTTGCCCGCTGCCGGCCATCCCCAGGCTGCTGTGGTGTTTCGCCCTGCGCCTGCCTAGAGACGCAGAACTTCTTGATGAAAGCTCGATTGGTAGGGGGGACCTGATGACCTTGCTGCGGGCGACAGGCACTCCCTAGAACTGACAGAGACCCGTATTTAGAGCTGGCAACTCCAAGACCCTGTTGGCCTTCTTCGGGTCCACTAGGTGTCTTGCAGGCACAATCCCTGCAAACAATAGATGACATCAGAAATCAGTTGGGGGAGGTGCATACTTACCTATGCCAGGACGACATGAACTTGCTGGGGGGAACGGGCGCCCTGTAGGGCCGACAGAGGCCCATAACCAGAGCTGGAAACCCCAGGGCCCTGTTGGACTTCTTCAGGTCCACTGGGTGTCTTTGTGGGTGCGATCCCTGCAAATAATAGATGGTATCAGAAATCAGTTGAACCATATGCATACTTACCCATGTCGGGACAACACAGACCAACTGATACTTTTGCAGGGGGAGATTGGCATTGCGGTCGCTGGGCAGAATGTTGCTAAGTAGCAATGTCATCTATATCTGTGTAAGAGTGGTCATGTTGGTGCGCATGATCCGCACTCGTCTCTTTGCAGCGGCACGGGTGAAATCTTGCCCCGGTATGCATAGTAGCTGTGTGATAGCCTCCCTCTCTGGTTGTGCTCGCACAGTTGGCCCTCCTCCAATATCAGGGGGTGGCCCAGGAACCGTTAAAAGGAAACTACTGGTCCCTTAACCGGGAGTGCAAGTCTTGGTTAAGCATTTAAGGATAGAGGACCTTAAATTCTCTTAAGGTGCGGATGTGGAGCACACTGAAAATGAGGACACGTAGCCCTCTAAAGGTGAGGGCGTGCAACCCTCTCAAGGCGAGGATGTATAGTCCTCTGGAGGTGAGGGCGTGTAGTCCTCTCAAGGTGAGGGCGTGTAGCCCTCTGTTGGCGAGGACGTGTAGTCCTCTAAAGGTGAGGGCGTGTAGCCCTACAAAGGTGAGGACATGCAGTCCTCTGATGGCGAGGGCGTGTAGCCCTCTGAAGGTGAGGATGTGTGGTCCTCTAAAGGTGAGGGCATGTAGCCCTACGAAGGTGAGGACATGTAGTCCTCTGAAGGTGAGGGTAACTAGTACCCAAGCCGAGGGCGAGTAGCCCTCTCAAGGCGAGGACGTGTAGTCCTCTGGAGGTGAGGGCATGCAGCCCTCTGATGGTGAGGACATGTAGTCCTCTCAAGGCGAGGACGTGTAGTCCTCTGGAGGTGAGGGCGTGCAGCCCTCTGATGGTGAGGACATGTAGTCCTCTCAAGGCGAGGACGTTTAGTCCTCTCAAGGTGAGGACGTGCAGTCCTCTGAAGGCGAGGATGTGTAGTCCTCTAAAGGTGAGGGCATGTAGCCCTACGAAGGTGAGGACATGTAGTCCTCTGAAGGTGAGGGTAACTAGTACCCAAGGCGAGGGCGGGTAGCCCTCTCAAGGCGAGGACGTGTAGTCCTCTGGAGGTGAGGGCGTGCAGCCCTCTGATGGTGAGGACATGTAGTCCTCTCAAGGCGAGGACGTGTAGTCCTCTCAAGGCGAGGACGTGTAGTCCTCTCAAGGTGAGGACGTGGAGTCCTCTGAAGGCGAGGATGTGTAGTCCTCTAAAGGTGAGGGCGTGCAGCCCTCTGTTGGGGAGGACGTGTAGTCCTCTAAAGGTGAAGGCGTGTAGCCCTACGTTGGCGAGGACGTGTAGTCCTCTCAAGGTGAGGGTGTGCAGCCCTCTGTTGGCGAGGACGTGTAGTCCTCTAAAGGTGAGGGCGTGTAGCCCTACGAAGGTGAGGACATATAGTCCTCTGATGGTGAGGGTAACTAGTACCCAAGGCGAGGGCGAGTAGCCCTCTCAAGGCGAGGACGTGTAGTCCTCTGGAGGTGAGGGCGTGCAGCCCTCTGATGGTGAGGACATGTAGTCCTCTCAAGGCGAGGACGTGTAGTCCTCTGGAGGTGAGGGCGTGCAGCCCTCTGATGGTGAGGACATGTAGTCCTGTCAAGGCGAGGACGTTTTGTCCTCTCAAGGTGAGGGCGTGCAACCCTCTGTTGGCGAGGACGTGTAGTCCTCTAAAGGTGAGGGCGTGTAGCCCTACGAAGGTGAGGACATGCAGTCCTCTGATGGCGAGGGCGTGTAACCCTCTGAAGGTGAGGACATGCAGTCCTCTGATGGTGAGGACACACAGTCCTCTTAAGGTGAGGGCGTGCAGCCCTCTGTTGGCGAGGACGTGTAGTCCTCTGAAGACCAGGGTACTAGTACCCGAGGGTCCATCCTTATGAGAAAGCAAGAGATCGACTCATCGAGAGAGCCGATCATCCCAAATTCAAAAGATTTGGACATTTAGATGTAGGGAATCTATGTAGTTAACATGATTTTGAGGGATGCAAATGCATGCAACCTTTGTTGTGAAATTTGGGTAAATGCGGACTTTATATGAAACAATGCAATGTAATGGAAAGTTGTACAATGTTCATGGCATTCTTTCCCTATTTTGTGATTTTGATTTTGATTTGATTTTTTTTTTGGAAAACACAGATTGACTGCCCTTTTGAAAAAGGTGATAATTCATGCAACCTCATCCTATCTTTTTGCAAATCTCTCCGGGAACTCCCTTAGAGTGTATGTTCTTTTTGATTTAGTCACTTGACCATTTTGGAGTGACGGCAATGGAGTCGTTTGATGTTTAATCAATCCATTGAAATCCTAGGGTTTGTCCCCTTTTTTTTGTTAAAAACATCGATGGGTGAGAACTTTTGATCGGCCCCTATGTTCACTTGAGGCTCATGCACGGTGCCCCTCATTGCCCCAGTGTAAGGCTTTGAGGTACCAATCGTTGTCTTTCGTCATGACCTTGTAGCTAGGAACCTATTGAGTGAGAACTTCTAATCTGCCCCTAGGTTCGTTTGAGGTTTATGCATGGGGCCTTTCATTGCCCCAGTGTAGGGCTTAGAGGTACCAATTGTTGTCTTGTTTTCACAACCTCGTAGTGAGGAAGAATGAAAGACGCAATTGATTCTTGCAAAAAGAATTTTCCAAGGACGAGAAATAGTTGAAGGATTTTTCAGCTGATGGATTAAGTCAAATGACTCCTATGTAGAAGCAAGATGTTTTGATGTCTTGATGATGCTAAAGGATCAAGTGCTTCTAAGTTTTATTCAAGACAAGAATCCAAGAAAGTCAAGATATATGATCAAGTTGATTTCTAGAATCTTTTGGAAGAAGTTTCCAAATTGAAAAAACAAAAGGTTTGACCAAAGAATTCTATCATTTCAAATTGAGATTTGCTCTCCGGTAATCGATTACCAGCAGCTGAAAATGTTTATAACAGTCACTAGAAATTTGAATTCAAAATTTATAATGTGTAATCGATTACACATGGATGGTAATTGATTACCAGCAGTTTATTCAAATTTTAAAGTCTGTAATCGATTTCACAAGTCTTGTAATCGATTACCAAAGGAGATTTTCAGAAAATAATTTCCAAGAGTCACATCTATTCAAATGGTTTATGAATGGCCATCAAAGGTGACTTGGAAACACGAATTTAAAGAGAGTTTTCATTGCCCAAAAGTTTTATCCTCTCAAAAAGATTCCTTGGTCAACCACTTGCATATTCAATAAGGAATTTTGATTGATCTTCATTGTACAATCTATCTCTTTTAAGAGAGATTTCTTCTTCTTATTTCTGAAAAGGGATTAAGAGATCGTGGGTCTCTTGTTGTAGGGGATTCCTGAACACAAGGGAAGGGTTGTCCCTGTGTGGTTCAGACTTTGTAAAAGGAGTTTTACAAAGAGAGTGGAAAATCTCAAGTGGGTTGCTTGAGGACTGGACGTAGGCGCGGGAAGTGGCCGAACCAGTATAAATCAAGTTTGCATTCCTCTCTTCCTTTAAACTTCTTTTATTTATTGCTATTTATCTTTTGCTTTAAAGAAGTTTATTTTGAATTGTCTTTTGAGTAATTCATGTTTAAGGGTGCATTGTTAATCCAAAAAGAAAGAGTGATAGTTCAATTGGGGAATAGTCTTTGCATCTTAATTCAACCCCCCCTTTCTTAAGATAACTGAGGCCATTTGTCCAACATCCTATTCTTGACAACTCGCTTCTCTAAGAAGACAAACTTTCCGGAATGATAAAATGAAGTCACATGAACGTCTATATTTTTACTTGAAAACACAGTCAATCAAATGCCCCCTCTTTTTTCTTCTTTTTTTTTTTTACTTTACTCGTCATTTTACGACACCCCCACCAATGTGCAAGATGAGTAATCTCTGATTGAACGGTCTTGGAAGTCAACACTCAGGAGCGCAGGTTGCTTGAGCAAACAGACCAATGGCTTACACTCACATTCCGGTGGAAGTTGAATAAGCAAAGATGTGTTTTTGAGAGGATGAGAGAGACAAGGATGTCAACTTTATCCATTTCATTTAACATTGTAACTGTGGTTTACAATAATGGCATAAACTTGGAAACCCTGATGAGTCATTAGAGACACCTAACAACAACCTTCAAAATTGCCCCATGTGTGGCATCTCTTGTCAATGTCAGGATTTACACGCGATTCTCCTCAAATTTCAGCCAGCCCGCATCAATTTGACCTTGCACCTTACGCTTCAGAGCCCTACAATGCTCAATGGAACGCCCCGGGGCTTCTCCGTGACAAGCACACGTTGCGTTTCGAGTCGTATTCTCGAAGAAATGGAGGTTGATGAACCTTGGCTAGGGTTATGGCTACCATTGAATTATCAAGTAGATATGGGAGCAAGTCAGCATAGGACACTGGAATTGGGGTGAATTCTACAGGCTTTCTCGCTGCAAAAATTCATTTTTTGGTTGGTGTTTTTGGTTTGTGTGAAAGGTGGTGTTCGTCATTGGAAGTGCGGTAGACAGACTTTGTGGTTGATTTAGGGATGGCCTTTGTGGATAACTGGGCGGTGGGTAAGGAGAAGGTTTGTTATTGGCTGAGTAAAGACATTGTTGGGTTGGTGGGAAACTTGGCCGTACAGGAATGGCAGCCACAACATGGGTTTCTCCCTCATCCTCACCCTCTTTATTTGCCCCAGTTTTCTCATTCATCCAAGCAGGATGATTAAATTTGCCTCTTTTCAGATCCACTTCGATCTTTTTGCTGGCGAAGACCAAATCCGCAAAGCTTTGAGGGTGCGTAGCCCACCATCTTTTCATAGTAGAGTATCGATAATGTGTCTACCATCACGATCATCGTCTCCCTTTCCATCATTGGGGGTACCACCTGGGCCGCCAGATCCCTCCACCTTTTGGGCGTGTTCTTTGAAAGATCCGTCCCCCTTTTTGCAAATGTTCTATAGTTGCATCCTATCCGGAACCATATCAAAATTGTACTGATACTGCCTAACAAAGGCAACCATTAGGTCCTTCCAAGAATGGACTCGGGAAGATTCCAAGTTAGTGTACCAGGTCACAGCTACCCCAGTAAGACTTTCTTGGAAGGAATGTATTAGCAAATCCTCATCTTTTGCGTATTCCCCCATCTTCTGACAATACATCTTTAGATGGTTCTTGGGACAAGTAGTCCCCTTGTACTTGTCAAGGTCCAACACCTTGAACTTGGGAGGGGTGATGATATTGGGTTCTAGGAACAACTCTTTTAGGTTAGCAAAGGCATAATCTTCACCTCCTTCAATGGCCCTGAGCCTTTCCTCTAGATGATCCAACTTTCCCATTTCTGCCATAGCATGAGGGTTTTTACTTGTCGTGGAATGCAAGAGGTGTAGTTGTGGGTGATACTGAGGGCCATCCAAAGGGTTTTGTAGGGGTATACCACCAACTGCTTGCCCTTCCGTGGCATATCCGAGGCAAGGCTCGAAGTCGGCTAGATTGTGGTGGGGAATTTCATGTGTCCCCCCCACGGTTTAAGAGACATGTGCATGATCAGTTTGGGGTTGTTGGCTCTCAATGGGTATAGGAGTGGAGTTATTGACATTCTTATTGGGAGTGTACGCCACTTTGGGTGGCGTATAGTTGAGAGGCAAGCCATATGGCGGGAAGGCGTGCTTGTTTTGAATTTGTACATTATGGGGGCTGCCCGTACTTCCCAAATCTTTGCCTACCATATCTGAGGTTGGATGATTCATTTGGTTGATGCCGGATGGGGACATCAGGTTCACCTTAGCAACAACGCTGGTAGCGGCAATTGCAACCGCATTGGCTTCCATTATCTTCTTCACGCTCATCATGGCCTCCATCATTGTGGCCATTTTCTCTTTAATGGCCTCCATGTCGGCCTTCATCTTCTCTTGTATCTCTTCTACTTCACCCATTACTCTAGCTCTAGCACAAGTTCGGTGAGGACGCCGTAAAGCATGTTTTTTTTTTTTGATAACAATGATTAATTTTATTTTATTTTATTTTATTTTTCAAGGAAAGAATGCAATGAGCAATGCAACCAATGAAAAGCATGGATGTATGCGAATGATGTACAGTTGAAGATTGCGAATTTTTACGCAGGATATGGGGTTGAATCAATTTAGATTTTCAACATGGTCCATGACATCTTTGTCAAGGTGAAACTGGAAGTAACAAGGACATCAACAATCCTAAATATGTTTGGCAGTAGACGAAGCAGTGATGTGACTCGATTCATCTTTTGCCCCAATTTTGCAAGACGGTTACTTCCATATTTTGACTTGATGAACCTTTTTATAAAAGCATGAGCTTGGTTCAACCCTATAATCCAAGGAATGGCAATTCTGATCGCCAATACTTCAACAACATCTCATAGGGATGAATGACTCAGGCATACTTTAAGCTATGCATGGAAAATGTAATTATGAAATTGAGATGCCCGAAGAAACACCATTTCCTAGTTAACCATGCATTAGGTACCATGTTCAATTATTTTGTTTTGTTGTTGTGTGTTTTTTTTTTTTTTTTAGAAATGGGTTTATGATCCCAACATGGTTGGCTCATGGTGCCTAACACATGCAACTAAGAATGTAGTGTGAAGTTTCACGCTTCCCCCTTTTTTGTTTTTGTAGAGGAAAACACAAGGATGAGCAAACATGAAAACAAATGGTATGCAATTTTGCAGATCAAAAAGTTTGTTGAACGCATATGCATGATGATGCCAGGACTCATGCAAAATGTGAGGCTGGAATATGATAACGGACAAATGCAGGAACGATATGTTCATTATGATGTTATGAAGAGATGCTTATGCGATGCATGATATGAATGCATTTTACGGACACGAGAGCCCGGAAAATTATCTCTTCTTACTTGCGCATTTGGGGGCGCAGTGCCCCATGTGTACAATTAAGAAGGTGATATGGACCTTCCGGCTTCCCATGACAAAGGACGAGACCAACATACAATGCATGCTAGAGATAAAATGTGGGAGTGACTTGATTCGCACTGATTTTTGGAGTAAAAACGTGGGATAAACTCATTTTTTTCAAAAAGTTATAACTAGTCAAGATCTGAGCGACAATACAAACTTCCTAGCGGTTTCTAATCATATGGTCCATTAAGTCTATCATATGCTGACAATAGCTGAGAAGTCCGTGGATCTCCTCGGGGGCGGAGTAGGTGTCCGCCACTGCTTTGGCCTTGGCTAGCAATGGGGGAAGTTCTTGACTCCTGTTCAAAGTAAGAGCAAATCGGTCCGTCCACATTGTTGCCTCTTGGTGCAATGAATCAATTACCCTTTCCCTTGCTTCCCTTTCTGCTGATATCTTGGCGTACTCATCCTCTAGCCTTTGCTCGTGAGTCGCCGCTAGATTTAGCTTCTCTTTGCACTTATCGATGATGGCCCACATATTCCCTTCAGTCTCGCTTAACTGTTGGGACAAATTTCTTTTCGACCTAAGGCAAACCTTTAGCTCGTCCTTCAAGATCATGCCTTTGACCCGTGATGATTCCTTTCACCTCTTCGGAGCTTGAGCTCACTATTGCTGCCCTATAAAGCCCCTCAAAACTTTGCTTTGGTCGTGTTCTTCCTTTCGGGCCTTCTTGGTTTCTCATTCCAAGGCTTCATCGGTGGCCATATTGACATCCCTTATTTCATCATACTCTTTTCAGACTTTGATGGCTATGGACTTGAACTTCTCTTCGACTACCCAGGCTCTTTCAAGCTCTGCCTTTAGGGCTTGTACCTCATCACTTTCTTCCGAAGCTTTAACCTCATCGTCTCTCACAGTCTTTAGATTTGGGAGCCAATCCAGTCCTTGTGTTCGGACTCTCAGCCACTTAAGATAGCCGCCGATGATCCCATTACTGCTTCCCCTAAGCTCTCTGTCCTTTCTTCACGCCGCATCCCATGCCTTGCGAACTCCTTGGAGTACCCTTGCGTTGTGGTCACTGAAACCTCGTGTGATGAAAGGCGTGATGCTTTCGTCTGATGGCACTCCTCTCATGGGACATCCTTCGCATGAAGATAGAATCCTGATTCTTCCTTCCTTCTAGCGAGGGAACCATTTAACAGACGCCCCTCCATGCTAGCCAAGAGTTGGTGCACAACAAACAATTCTTGCGCCGCTCTTTTCACATCCCCGGTCGAACGTGTCATACATGGCCAAAATGGCGACGACCGGGCTTTCCTTGCCATGATGAAAGGCGAGGAAAGCGTCAATCACTGCTAGGTCCACTAACCCTTCCATATTCGGAAAGAGGACAATTCCAAAGATCAAAAGCGCCAAGATGTCAATAAAAGAAAGCCCATTCGCCTTGATTTGCCAAGGCCTTTGCCCTTTCCTCCAAACACTTCCTTGGTACTCCGACTACCCCATTCCTGTTTTGCTTTACACGGTCCAACTCTTGTGCTGAGATTTTCACCACCTTGGCAACTCTTGTCGTGGAGGGATAGAACCCAGAGAAAAGATATGGCTTCCTTCCTCCCAGTGGGCATCCCAGGATTTCTTCAAGCTCTTTCACAGTCGGCACTAGCTGGAAGTCCTCAAATGTGAAGCACCTTAGGGGCTGGTCATAATACTGGGAAAGGGATGCAATCGATTCCATGGAGACTTCTACCCTAGCTAGGTCCCAAATCTTACCATAGGCTTTGCGGAAGGCTTGCCGTTGAAGTTGACCCATTAATTGCCCCAACTTTCGTAAACTGGTGACCTCTAAGCTCTTGATTTTGACTTGATAGAACCTCTTTTTAAGCGAAGGCTTTTGACTTGATCCCATGTTTTACTAAAGTGAAATAAAATCTAGTGCGAAACAAAACTCTTACATCTATCATGGGTGGAATGGATGAATGCATGAAGAAATGCATATGACACAGATGCAATTTACGAATACGGGAGCCCAAGAAATTGTTTCCTTCTTGGATACAACGTTTTGGCAGCATGGCACCCAACGTATGTTTTTTAAGAAGGCGACACGGACCCTCCGTCGGTTTGCTAAAGTGAGGGGATCAAAGACGAAACCCACGCATGATGCATATGCGAAAGGCACAACACGGGGATGTACATAGTATGACAATATTCACAAACAAATATAAGCAAAAGGGTATATGATACTTATGCATGGCAGTGTGAAAAATGGCACGCAGCGTGTTTGCTCCGTGCCCCTATTTAAGGGACCTATAAGGGAGAGAGCTAACTAGGCTTTTAGTGATAACCCCCAAGGTAGTCATATCTCTCTTGATGGTTTCTAGAGGTATCATCCCCTTCGAAGAACATACTGCAGCAGTAGGGACTACTAGCAACAATATGTTTTCAAAGAGAAAAACTCTAGATGAGGGTTCACTGTAATCAAGCAAGTCGGAGACCTAGCATGATCACGGATTCACCTTCACTCCTTATGTTCCCACGAACCCGGGTATAGGGCCCTTTTTCAACTCACCGTGTGTGCAAATAGTGTTAGTGTTTGTGTGCATCAAATGAATAAATATTTACCTCATGCATACAAAAAAAATGCACTAAAAGCATCAAAGAGTTATATATACAAGAACATAATAAGGGGAAGCCAACAAAGGAGTAAGTCATGGCAAAATTTGCACAAGATTAAATGGCCTAACTCTCTAAAAATAGTCCCCAGTGGAGTCGCCAACTGTCGCAACCTACCCTTCGGCGGGAGGGCGACGCGTGACTCGCGGGATGCGTGTTCCACGAAAGGAATACGCGCTGAGTCGCCACCAACGTTTATTTGAGGAAAACGTCGGAAAAACCAGAAAAGACGCGATCTACGAACTTTTAAGTGAAAGGTTCGGGAGTTGTATTTACGCGCGGGGAAGGTATTAGCACCCCACACGTCCGTCACAAGGGACGACAGCCTTTAATCGAATGTGCAAACATGACTTTGATTTTTATGTTCCCTTTTATGTCCTTATATCCTTTATACCCTTTTTATATTTTTTCTCTTTTTGTGGTCGACAAGGGTGTTTCCCTTTGCTCCTACGTATTCCTCAATTGGGATGAGAAAATCAGACCTACGTAGTTCTTTCTTATCAAGTGATTCTTTTTTACTTAAGAGGTGATCATTTTTAAGGCGTTGGACCTTGAAAATGATCCATTTTACTTAATGAGAATTTGAAATGACAAACTTCAAAAACCTATTTTTGTGGACGAGCTTGACTAGGCGAGTTGATTTTAGCCTTAGTTTCACTTTAGTTATTAGTCAATTCGATTAAGAATGAGAAATCCCAAAGAGAAAACGTCCGATTGATTTTCCGCTTTATTTTGCTAAAAGATGTTTTTTTGATTATTATATTATTTTTTTACCTCTTTTTTTTATTTCCAACGTGGTTATGGCACGACCGAACGGTCGGAATTCATTTTAACCGAAGTTAACGGACAATACAATTCAAACGTTCGGTGGAAATTGATTTTATTCTTAAGTTAAGCGAGAAATGACTTAAGTAAAATGGCTTAAGCACGTCAAGAGGGGGTATAAAAAGTAAACGAAACGGGAATAAAAATACACAAAACACAATGTGGACCACCGTGGGTACATAGAATGAATCGAAAAGTTTGGTTCAAGGTACTTACCCGTTGAAGATCGAAGAACGAATGAAGAACGTCGAAGAACGGTTGAAACCTTTGCGAATTTCTTCACGGAAAACGTTACGGAAACGTTTCGGAAGCGCCTCGGCTTACCCGTTGAAGATCGAGGAGAGCATTATCAGGACAGTTGTTGTTTCTATTCTATAAATAAATCCGACTGGAGATAGGAGTCGACCATGTACAATCATCATGAGAAAGGAAGAGCTCCTGATCTTGAAAGTGTATTGGCAGACTTCATGACATATCAAGCTAGCTCTAAAGGTAACTGTTATTCAACACAATAGCAGGGAACTCAGTTTGGAAAGGACTATTCTTTTGAAGATTATCAATGGGAATCATAATGGCAACTTTGTTATTAGAATGAAGCAGAAGGTGTAACATCCTAGAAATTTCTACCCGGAATTTTTGGGAAACGATGTATTCTGAATGATTATATATATATGTATTATTCAGTGTATATGCATATATGTTCTTGATAGAAGTAGGAATAGTGGGGGCAAGATATGCGGGTTAGGCTAATTAAGGAAGAGAAATCCATAACTGGGAGGTTATGGGTTAATTCTTAATTAATTAGTTTAAAAATCATCGTTTTGCGTGCGACTTAGAATTTAACAAAACCAACCTCTGAACCACGCTCGGGGTTTTATTCTGAGCGTTTTGATATATATATTGATTACTTTCGAAAACTGGCCCCGACGGACGCAGAGAAACGCGAGGAACTGGAATCAGAGAAATGACACGCAAACCGAGGCAGGATTTTAGCGTTTCAAAGGTCATATTTTTCTCACTTTTTGTTGCTGAGTATGGGTCACAATCAAAAGAGAAAGTGGGCCCTTTTTGCTCCACTCAAATGGAGACATGTGGCATAGTTTAAATAAAATAATAGAAAAAGAGAAAACCCTTTTTTAAAACCAAAAAGCACCTCTCTCTCTCTCCTCACTCAGCCCAAAAGAAATTTCAGAAGCTCTCCCTCTCTTCTCACGTTGCCATTCTCTTCTCCTTCATTCTCCATTGAAGCTCCAAACAAAGCTCCAACCTTTGGTGCCCATTTATGCTCCAAATCGCGAAAGGAGGGCATTTTCGGAGTCGTGAAGTGCGTGTCTATGAGTGGGACTTCGAAATTTCAGGTTTGGGTGGACTTCTTTCTCTCTTGATTTTCGTGGGTATGGGGTTTTGGGAGATATGATGGGTAGTCTTGCTAGTTTTCTGCTTCATGATAGTTATTTGTGAAAGAACTTGTTGAAAGCATGTTGAAATTGCCATGTTTGGATGAGTCAAACATACCCATTTTGTTCTAGGGTTTTTATGAGGATGATTGTGATGTTCATGTGCTGAAATTGCTTATGGAAAACTGTTAGAGATGAAAGGTAGAGTTAACCTAGGGTTAGAAAGTGAGAATGTGGTGTTATGAGTGGAAAAAAGAGTGAGGCTTTGAGAGTTGAAAGACTAAATCTGGATTCTGCGATAAATGGAGGTTAAAATGAGTTAACCCTAGCTTGAAATGCCATTTAGAACATGTGAGAAAGGTTAGGCTGTGCTAGAGAGAAAAACAAATGACCAAAGTGAACAAAGAGCCATTTTTAGGGCAAAAATTGGGTGTTGAGGAGTCAAATTTTGATTCGGTGAGATTTTAGGTGTAAATCCAGTTTGAGCAAGTTTAGATTGATGTTATAGACTTGTGTGAGGTGAGAGTTTGCTCCAAATTCACCTCATTCTCAATTTCACTTTCCAAACCTAGAAAACCCATTGAATTGAGGGGTGTTGGACACCTAGATTCTGTGTTGCTGTGCGTTAAAGCTTGACTTTGGTTTAGACATGATTGATACATGATTTGGGACTTGTAGGATTGATTTGGGCAAGATTGGATGAGAGGAAGTGTGATTTTCGAAATCTGCACTTATGCAGAATTTTGCTGTCAAATGGGTGCAGCAGAATTTTGGCTTTGTGCAGAAAAATGCTTGTGTGTGGTGGGCTGTGGAAAGAGTAGTACAGAATGAGTTCTGGATGTTTGTTAGTAGATCCCAACGGTCACAATGTAGGCTTAAGTACTAGAGACTTCCAGTAAAATTTTGGAGTCGATCCAACGGTTAACGAATTGGAACGAAGGAATTGTTACTGGAGTCTTTAAGTGAGAAAAGCTGTGATTTTGGTTGGTGTTTTGGAAAGGTTTTCTGCCTTTGCCCTGTTTTGCTTGGCTGTGATAATTTGTGCTGTTTGAATGTTGTATTACTTGGATGTTGGGAAAGCTTGGGAGGATTGATGGGGACCCGGTGTTGAGAGAAACGAGGATATGGGCTACGTGGGAGTACGTGAGCTCAGTTGGAGGTGGGCAACAGGGGATGGTGGGTTTATGCGCGATTTGTGGATGTGGAAAACTTGTTGTGCACCATCGCCCGACCGCCACCTAGTACCACATGTGATGGGTACCCCATGATCCTACAAGCTTGAGATGAGGAAGTGTAGAAGGGTGAACTTCCTGCTTTTATTCGTTGACCACAGAGTGGTACCTGGAGATATGTCGCGGGGGTCAGGAGACCTTGGGGACGTCAGGTGGGGTGCTATTGCCCAAAACCAAGCTTGACCAATCCCGACCCAACCCGGGCATAGTCGGTCAGTGAGAACCTGTGATGTACCTAAACAGGCGAGCTCTTGGCAGTCAACAGATAAAAGGAACAAAGACCCCAAAGCAAGGAGGCTTGTGGTGGCTGGCCAGCTATGAACTTGATTGATGTGTGAGATATGGCCTCTGGTAATCGATTAACAAGGGTGGGTAATCGATTACAAGGCTTAAAAATGAAGACAGGAGACTAAGATGGTCTCTGGTAATCGATTACCAAGGGGTGTAATCGATTACCAGGCTGGAAAACGAGGTCAGGAAGCTATGAGGGCTTCTGGTAATCGATTACCAAAGGGGTGTAATCGATTACCAGGCTTAGAAATGAAGTCAGCAGGCTGTGGAGGCCTCTGGTAATCGATTACCAGTCTGTGTAATCGATTACACAGAGGAATGGGTCACTGGTAATCGATTACCAGGTAGGTGTAATCGATTACACAGTGCCTTTTTCAGGTTTTCATGTCCTAAAGCTGTGTGATTCGAGTTTGGCCTCTGGTAATCGATTACCAAGGCTGTGTAATCGATTACCAAAGATGAAAAGCCTTAAGATACCCCTTTTAATTGCATGTAGTGGTTATGAGACGCATTGTGTTGCGGCATAGTTAGATTCTTGTGAAAGAGTCTACCCCTTTCTTTTTCTTCCTTGTAGATCGTGATGGCGGCGCAGCTAATCCATGATCGAGTAGAGATGGAGTGCCTAGAGGGAGCTTGGGAGACCCTCGAAGGCAACACGAGGTGCCGATTTCGAGGCATGATTCGGTTTACGGCTACTTCTTTGGTGCATCCAGATGAACCGGGGCGTACGCTTCAGTGCACTGTAGAGTGGATACTACCCACGCCTACACCATATCGTCTAGTGGAGCCAGTCCAAGTGATCGAGGTGACGTCTTCCGAGGAAGACCCTGAGGAGGATCTTGAGGAGCTACCTCTCGAGCCTGCTGGGGATGCTCTTGATTTTCTAGAGGGTGATGAGGACCCACTCCCTGAGGTGGATTCTCCCGAGGAAGTCATGTCGGCATCTGAGGCAGACTCTACGGAGGATAGTGGCCCGAGAGAGATGGCGACCAGTGGAGGCTCTTCATCATAGTGGACGGTTCCATGGATTAGTTTTGTATACTTTTTGAGGGTGGGTGTATCTAGGACTGACTGTTAGGTTTACTCTTTTGTTTTTGTATGGGTAGACCTGATGTATAGGAATTTGATGATTGTATACATGTGGCTGAAGCCACCACTGTGGACACCTTTGCTCTGGATGACACTATGTATTTTGTAAAACTCCCATATTTTGGACAGCTTTAAATGATGAATGCATTTATGATCGATCTTGTTATTTGAAAAGAAAGCATTAGCAACTTTATTTGTAAAAGAGTTTATCGACCGTATTTTATTCTTTTATTTTCACGTGACGACCTAAAGTAATGGTTGGTACATTCTTCCTTTTGAAACAACAAAATAGTTTAGAGATTATGAGCGGTAAGAAAGAAATGACTCCGAATAGAGTTGTGAACTGGCCATTCAGGACTCTATAGTGAGGATTTTCCTTCTAAACCTAGTTATGGTGAAAAGAGAAAGAAATGAAAAAGAAAAAGAAAAAAAAAATTTACCATGGTTTTTGTTATTTAAATTATTACTATTAAACCAGTCATTAATTTAGGGACGCCACAGAAGGATGGTCTAATTTGGATGACCTGTTAATGCAATTCAAGAGTATAGTAGATTCAATGCAACAAGCATTTAAAAGAGTTGAGACTCAGATTGGTAAGTTGGTGGATGACATGACTAAAGTTGTGGTCAGAAGAGAAGAAAAGTATGCAGAGATTGAAACACATCAAGAAAGTATTTGTCAAATTAACGCAATCCATCATCAATTGATCACCAAAGAAGAAAAGGATGAAGTCTCCATTGTTCCAGAATATTCCTACATGGCAACTACTAGCTATTTTGTAGGCAAAGATAAAGGTCGATTGGAACTCAGTGTAGAGGATCAGAAAATCTCCTTTGACCTCTTTGAAGCAATGAAACACCCAGATATGAGTGATGCCTATTTTGAAGAAGAAGAGGTGGAGCAGGAGATAGCATTATCAGCTTCAACCATGGTACTATAGTTCCCTTTGGAAAAATAACTCGATTATGTGACAGACTGCCTAGCTTGTGATGAAGAGCTTGATGATCCAAAAGATAACTCTATTGGTTATGTGGTTTTTGAAGAATTAGAAAAAAATAGACCAATAGAAAAGCCCAAAGCAGAATTGAAGACCCTTCCAACACATTTAAAGTATGTATTCTTGGAGGATAATGAGACTAAACCCGTTATAATTAGCAGCTCCTTGCAGAAGAAAGAAAAGGATCAATTGGTGCAAATTCTAAAAAGTTGTAAAGCTACTATTGGTTGGCACATCTCTAACTTAAAAGGAATTAGTCCATCATATTTTATGCACAACATCAATTTGGAAGCTGATTACAAGCCCATGAGACAACCTCAAAGAAGATTGAATCCTATAATGAAAGAAGAAGTAAGAAAAGAAGTGGTCAAGTTGCTAGAGGTAGGGCTCATCTATCCAATTTTGGACAGTTCTTGGGTTAGTACTTGATGTGCCATCATTTTCTTCTATTTTCTAAACCCTTTTTGCACCATTTTAATTATTGATTGGTCTTAATCGTCAATTAATTAGGCAGTTTTATTATTTGGGCTCATTTAGCTAATTTGATGTTTTTAATCTAATTTCAGGAATTAATGAAACATTGGGCTTAATCCGGATTTTAGTTGTGGACTTGAAGAGGGCAAATAAAGCAGCGCTTACCTTAGTTAATATCTAATTAGGAAATTTCGCAATTTTATTTTTATGTTGTTCAGTGTTTATTTCGTTTTGGGCCAGAGTATTGTAATAGGCCCCAGTGACTTTGAGTGACTCTTTTTAAATAGCTGCCTTGGGATTCGTGCAGGGCATTCATTTCTGTTATGCTATTCATTATTCAGAGCTTTGTTTTAGGGTTTTCGTTTTTCTGTTTTGATGCTTCTGAGTTCGTAATGCAATTTTACGTTTTCTGCTTCTAATTACAATTTCGTTCTTTCTTCTTCTTCTTCTACTCTCATTTACGTTTCTGTTCCATTTTACATTTCTGTTCGTTTATGTTTCTGTTCATTTTACGTTTCCGTTCATTTACGTTTCTGCTTCATGTTTCAATTGCGTTTTCTGTTTGAATCCATGGAAGGCTAGATTTTTTGGTGTTGTTTCCTTTTGAGGACGAAGCCCAACTCTCTTTGAGGTTTCGCTTGTAATGTGGTTTCCTGGCAGTTCTCCCTTCACCAGTATCCCAAATTCGTGAATATTAATCAGTGCACGCTTCATGTTCGATTAATTGCCTCTGAGCCTAACTTGCGTTCATGCTTAATGGACGAAGGACTAACTGGTGTATGTGGTGCCTAATCGCATATTGAAAACCCTAAGTTGATTTTCGCTTAGTAAATTGAAATAGGGTTGGATTAAGTGGTTGACTGTTAGGGACGAATTCTCCATAACCCAGGATAAGAGAATGGCTTCTGAATCAGAGGAAACAACCCGTTTTTAATATTAGTAGTTTCGTATTCCAGTTTACTTGTTCTGCTCTTTAATCACAAAACAAACAAACCCCCCCCCCAATCGTTACTGTTACTGCAAGTATATTATGAACATTTGGTTTGTCACTGCTCGTTGGGAAACGACCTAGGATCACTTCCTAGTTATTGCATTTTCATGTTTATTTGATTCGGGTACGGCCTCGATCAGTACTGTTCAAGTTGTTTCGAAAAAGGGAGGTATGACAGTGGTCAACAATGATAAAGATGAGCTAATTCCTACAAGAACAGTCACAGGATAGGGAATGTGTATTGATTACAGGAAGCTCAATGAAGCCACAAGGAAAGATCATTACCCGCTTCCCTTCATGGATCAAATGCTTGAGAGACTCACAGGGCAATCTTTCTACTGTTTCTTGGATGGATACTCGAGCTACAATCAAATTGCAGTAGATCCTCAGGACCAAGAAAAGACAGCTTTCACATGCCCCTTCGGTGTATTTGCTTATCACCGCATGTCGTTCGGTTTATGTAATGCCCCAACTACTTTCCAGAGATGTATGATGGCAATTTTTGCTGACATGGTAGAGAAATGTATTGAAGTCTTTATGGATGATTTTTTGGTCTTTGGTACATCCTTTGGAAATTGCCTAGCAAATTTAGAGAAAGTGCTACAATGCTGTGAAGAATCTAATTTGGTGCTCAATTGGGAGAAATGCCACTTTATGGTTCAAGAAGGTATCGTGCTGGGACACAAGATTTCTAAAAGAGGAATTGAGGTGGATAAAGAAAAACTTGATGTTATTGATAAACTTCCACCTCCAGTTAATGTGAAAGGTATACGCAGTTTTTTGGGTCATGCTGGATTCTATCGGTGATTCATTAAAGACTTTTCCAAAATTGCTAAACCACTAAGTAATCTGCTGAACAAGGATGTTGTGTTTGTGTTTAATGACGAATGTTTAGAATCTTTTAACACCCTCAAAGCCAAGTTGGTCTTCGTTCCTGTGATCACAACACCAGACTGGGGACAAGAGTTTGTATTGATGTGTGATGTAAGTGATTATACAATAGGTGCTGTGCTGGGACAGCGGAAGGGCAGAATGCTTCATACCATCTATTATGCTAGCAAAGTTTTGAATGATGCTCAAATTAACTATGCCACCACTGAGAAAGAATTGCTGGAAATCGTTTATGCACTTGAGAAATTTCAATCTTATTTGGTGGGATAAAAAATAGTGATTTACATTGATCACACAACAATTAAATATTTGTTGCGCAAAGCTGATTCCAAGCCATGATTGATCAGATGGATACTACTGCTTCAAGAATTTGATTTAGTCATCAAGGACAAGAAAGGTTCTGAAAATGTTGTAGCAGACCACCTATCCAGACTAGTGAATGAAGAGGTCGCTTTAAAGGAGGCTGAAATAAAAGATAAATTTCCTGATGAATCTTTGTTTTTATTGCAGGGAGACCCTGTTTTGCTGATATGGCTAATTTCAAGGCAGCAGGTGTCATTCCCAAAGACCTCAATTGGTAGCAGAGAAAGAAATTCTTCAATGATGCCCAGCATTATATTTGGGATGATCCACACTTGTTCAAAGTAGGTGTAGATAATCTTCTTAGAAGATGTGTGACAAGTGAGGAGGCAAATGGCATATTGTGGCATTGTCAGAATTCACCATGTGGAGAGCATTATGGTGGAGACAAAACAACAGCTAAGGTTTTACAGTCAGGATTTTTCTGGCCAACACTCTTTAAAGATGCCCATCACCATGTCTTAAAGTGTTGCCAATATCAAAGAATGAGGGGGGGAGGGGATTTCCCAAAGGAATGAGATGCCTCTGCAAAACATTATGGAAGTTGAAGTTTTTGATTACTGGGGTATTGATTTCATGGGTCCATTTCCTTCATTTGCAGGAAATGAATGCATTCTGGTAGCTGTTGATTACGTGTCTAAATGGGTGGAAGCTATGGCCGCTTCAAGAAATGATGCTAAGACTGTGGTGAAGTTTATCAAGAAGAATATTTTGGCTCAATTTGGGGTAACTCAAATCTTAATCAGTGATGGTGGTTCACATTTTTGTAATACTCAACTTCAAAAGGTGTTGAGTTAATATCATGTGAATCATAGAGTGGCATCCCCCTATCACCCTCAAACTAATGGGCAAGTCGAAGTATCCAATAGAGAATTAAAGAAAATACTAGAGAAAATAGTAGCGTCAACCAGAAAAGATTGGTCAGCCAAATTGGAAGATGCATTGTGGGCTTACAGAACTGCATACAAAACTCTAATTGGCTTGTCTCCTTTTCAACTGGTGTATGGAAAATCATGTCATTTACCAGTTGAAATGGAACACAAGGCATATTGGGCTTTGAAATTTCTGAATTTTGATGAAAAGGCATCTAGGAAGCACAAAAAGATCCAATTGTTGGAGCTGGAAGAAATGCGATTAGCAGCCTATGAATCCTCAAAACTTTACTAAGAAAAGTCAAAACCTATCATGATAAAAAGCTATTGAAGAAAGACTTCAAACCGGGACAATAGGTACTACTTTTTAATTCAAGATTGAAATTATTTCTCGATAAGCTAAAATCCAAATGGTTTGGACCCTTTGTTATCAAGAAAGTTCGATCTTACGGTGCAATAGAGTTATACGACCCACAATCTCAGAATCCTGACAGAACATGGGTAGTAAATGGCCAGAGGTTGAAACTATACCATGGTGAAGAATTTACACGGGCACACAACATAGTATATTTGATCGCCCATTGAGGTAAAACCGTCAAGCTAATGACGTTAAAGAAGCGCTTCCTGGGAGGCAACCCTGTTTTAATTTCTTCTATTATGTTTTTTTTCTATGCATTGCATAATGTGGAACTTGCTTCATAATCATTACATTGGGGTGTATCAGCTTGTTTTTGAATAATAGATATAAGGGTTTCAAATTCTTGAGAAAGGACTGAAATAGAACTTAGAATTTTTTTTTTCTTCTGAAAATCAGTCCTTTCGCTAAGTGCAAGCCTCGCGCTAAGTGCATCTTTTGTCATGCGCTAAGCGGAGAGTCCCTAGCGCTTAGCGCTCAACCCTTGCATCTCAAGCTGATTTGGTCCACTAAGCATTACCCTGCTGATGCAATCCTACCCCGCAAGGGCATTGGATAGAAGACTCCAAGTAGATTGGGCCAGAGATGCAAGAGAAGGCCCTAGGGTTCTCATGAGCCTTAGGGCAGATGTCGGGCCCATGGGCTAAGTATGAGCCTACTTATCTTTGTACATATTAGATTAAGGTTTCATTATTTTTGGGACTTGTATTTAGGGCTCCATAATGTAGGTAAGGTACCCTAGAAATGTAGGATTTTTCAAACCTTGTATTTTAGGGCACCTAGACTAGTTTTTGTATTAGGGGTAGTTTTGTAATTTCACATGCATTAAGTGAATATTTGATGTGTGTGTTGGAAAATAAATTTAATTGAATTGGGAGAATCATAATCCAATTAAATTTTAGAGGGGGAGGTGAGCATTTGCTTGCTACACCCCATTGCCACATCAGATAGTCACACTTTGTGCATGTCCTTCATGCTTTACATGCCTCATGCCTCCTAAGCATACTTAGTGGAGAATCTTGGACTTGATCTTGAATTAGTGGGCTGAAACATAGCTAAAATTCACTAATCATAATTAGTAAAATTTGGGCTCCAAAATTTGGCTCCACAAATTCAATTTCAAATTCAAGTGAAATTTGAATAGAAATTCAAATTTCCCTCCAATTTTGTGTGACACTTAGACTATAAATAGAGGCCTTGTGTGTGCATTTTTTTCAACTTTGATCATTTGAAAATTAAAATTTAGATTTCAGAGCTCTTTTAGAGCACAAAATTTTGTGCTCTTCTCTTCCTCTCCCTTCATTCATCTCCTTCTTCCTCCAAGCTCTTATCTATGGCCTCCTATGGTGGTGAGTTTCTTCTAGACTCATCTTCTCCTTGAAGTGGCATCTCCTCTCTCTCTTCCTTCTCCATTTTGCTGCCATTCATCTTCCAAGAAGCAAAGGAATTCATTGATGATGAAGATCCTAGGCCTACAAGCTCCAATGGAGCTTACATCATGTGGTATCAAGAGCATCTTCATCTAGGTGATGTTCTTTTGCTTCCTCTATCGTTTTGTTCGGTGAATTTCCTTTAACTCCTTGTTCTTCATCTTATTCTCCATGTATATCCTCTATTTTATTGTGGTTTGGTTCTGTTTAGAGTATATTAAAAAAAATAAACCGATTAAATCTTAAATATACACTTGTTCTTGCATTTCTATGGTTCAAATTTTGTAGATCTACTCTTGAATCTTGTTTTTGTGTTGATTTTAGGTTCTATCAATTTTCATTCATAATATTCTTGTGCTGAACCTTTAGATCTAAATTTTCTTCCAAAATATTGATTAGAAAAAAAAACACAAAAATCCAAGTGTAAATCACTTAATCCATGTTGTCTTAGAGTCATGTTTTGTCATAGTAATTGTCACATTATGCTCTAAGTTTGTGTTGAATTTTTATTTTGTTTATTGAATTCTAGATACATTTGTTCATGTATTCTTGTCATTCTTAGCCTATCTTTTGAATTTTGAGTCTAATTCATGCATGTTATTTAGTTCATAACATGTTCTAAATCAATTCCTAGAAGTAGTGTTGTTGTTGAACTCTTTTTTGTTTTCTAAGATTCCTACATGATGCCTATGATGAAGTTGAGTTGTGGCTGGATTTGTGAACCAAATAAGTCTTAAGCTCTCTTGAATTGTGTTATTCAAGATAATTCAGCATAAGAAAACACAAATTGTAACTAACCAAGCCTTAAGCAACATAAACACTACTCTTGATTTCTAGGTTGAAATCATTGGTGTTGGCAGCTTGAACATACGAACTTGTATAAATTACTGGTAATTTGTAACTACGTTTTTTGAACTGAAATTTTTACTGAATTTTCTAGACATCTGGAAAAAAATTATGGAAAAAGAACAAAGTGATTTGGGTTAAAGGAAAAAATAAGAAAAATCACACAATTTGGCCAAAAAATCAGTGTCCAGGAAAAAAAAGTGAAAGGGAAGTGTGCTTGTTGTGTTGGCTCAAAATTTATTCTATAATTGGTTCTTATTTTATACCAATCCTAGTTCTGAAATTTCAATTTAAAATTAGTGTGAAAAAAAAGGTTCCAAAACTAGAGGTTTCTTGAGTCTTTTTGTTTTAGTTTTTTTACTCTACTCTAGAGTCATTCTAAGTTTCTCTTTGAGTCCTAGCTTGCTTTTATGTGCTTTTCATTGCTTTAATTGTTAAAAAATCCCTGAAATTTTTTCTTGTTAAAACTCTATTGGTTTAGCTTTCATTTCATTTTTTGGTTCTTTGGTTATTGCTTGTCCCTTTGTTTCCTTGCTTGTGAGTCGCCATATAGGGAATTGGAAATGAGGATTGGTGTCATCCCTTGAAGAATTTGAGTTAAGAAGCAAGGGGCCAACCACCTTAAGAGCTATTGGAATAAGAAGCATTCCAAATTGAGTGAAACACAAAAGAGAGAATAGCCATAAAAATTGAGGACTTTTTTTTTTGTAATTTGTAATTGGCAATTTTTTTGCTTTCAAACTTTGTAATGAAAAGGCCTTTCATTGGAAGTAAGTTGGGAGCCTCCAATAGGTCACCTTACTTCCAATTGTGTGTAATGATTTAGGCAATTTTACCTTAGGATAGTGAGTGTTTTGTTGGGAACCTTAAATGAGGTCATCCAAACACTCTTAGGATCCGCCTAGTTTCCATTTCTTGCTTACTTTTATAGCTTATTTCCTTTACCCTCCATTGTCAAACCGCTTAAATAGCTTGCGTCGCAACCTACCCTTCGGCAGGAGGGCAACACGAGACTCACATGTGCGTCTTCCATGGGAGGAAAATGCGCGGAGTCGCCACTAATGTTTATTCGAGGAAAACGTAAGAAAAACCGGAAAAGGTGGGGTCTACGAACTTGAATCGTGAAAGGTTCAGGAGTTGTTTTTACGCACGGGGAAGGTATTAGCACCCCACGCGTCCGTCACAGGGAACGACAACCTTTAATCAAGTATGCAAATATGACTTCAAAATATTTTATTTTCCCTTTTCTATGTTTTTATGTCTTTTTATGCCTTTTGTATTTTTTATCTTTTTGTGGTCGACAAGGGTGTTTCCCTCGCTCTTACGTATCCTCAATTGCGATAAGGAAATCAGACATACGTAGTTCTTTGAGAGCTGAATGTTGGTTAAGTTGTTTTTATCTTTTTTGCAAGATATATTTTGACCGAAAAAAAAGTCATTTAAGGCATTGGACCATTAAATGATCTTTTGATTTTAGAAAAGGAGAGAAACGTTAAGGCATTGGACCATTTAACGATCTCTTGGTTTTGAAATGAGAGAAACGTTAAGGCGTTGGACCATTAACGATCTCTTGGGGTGGTTGACAAAAGCGGGGCTTTTGCTCCTACGTATCCTCAATTGCGATGAGGAACTCAGACCTACGTAGTTCTTGCAAAAGTGGTAAACTCACATGTTGATTATATGCTTTTGAACGGTCCATGTTAACTGATAAAAGCAAAGAGGACTGTTTAAGGCGTTGGACCTTAAAACGGTTTTTATTGATTTTTGCGGACAAAGTTTGATTTTGTGAGTTGATTTTAGCCTTAGTTTCACTTTGGTTATTAGTCAATTCATTCAAGGAAACTTCCAAAGAAAAACGTCTTATTGATTTTTTTGATTATTTTATTCAAAGATATTTTGATTATTTTATTATTATTTTTTCAAGATATTTTGATTATTTTATTATTATTTTTCTTTTTTTGGTTTAACCGTGGTTACAGTGTGAACGATCGGTTTGATTTTGCTTTAATAGTGATTAAACGACATTACAACACAAATGATCGGTTGAAATTCATTTTATCATTTATTAGGTGAGAAAATGGCTCAAATAAACGGTTAAAGTACGTTAAAAGGGGGTACGGAAAACAAACGAAATGAAAATAAAAGTATGCGAAACAAGTAGGGACCACTAAGGGTGCATAGAATGAATTGAAAGATTCGATTTCGGGAACTTACCGGTTGAAGACCGAAGAACGAACGAAGAATGATGAAGAACGGTGATGAATCTCCATGAAATCGCCCACGAAAACGTCTTGGAAGCGTTACGGAAGTGCCTCGGGTTGGATTTTTCTCACAAAAACAATTTTCCTCACTAATTTCGAGAGAATCCTCAAATACCAGAAGGGCTGAACAATTTACTCTACCCTCTTTCCCCTATTTATAGGAGAAAAGAGGGGGGTGGTTGCCGCCCAGCTCGCCCAGTCAAGCTCAGCTGGCCCAGGCGAGCAGGGTTGCTTCCACCAGAAGGCACCGCCTTCTGTTGGAACCCTCTGAAAGGCCCAAGTGGGCCTGATTTCTATTTGCACCCCCTTTTTACTAACTACACCCCTTTTGTGTTTTTTTGCTGATTCCTTTCCGAAACGTTATGGAACTTAACGGATTATGTAACGACACCCATTTTCTTTCCAGAATGTTGCGAAACTTTATGGATTACCCAACAATATTCTTTTCGACTTTCGAAATGTTGTGGAACTTTACGGATTGCACAACAATGCTTGTTTTTGACTTCCAGAATGTTGTGGAACTTTACGGATTACATAACGATGGGTGTTAAACATTTTGAGGAGATCAAACGAAAGTCGCATGCCGACAAATAATGCTCCCCGGACGAAATTAGGGTATGACAGTTGCCCCTCTTTACTTATCTTTTATTGGAGATAAAAGCGAAGTAAATATAAGACACTAATTTCGTTCAAGCGAAGCATCATTCGGCCGATCAATATCCCAACCAGCGGAACCTGTCATTCAGAAAGAAAAGAAAAGGCATCAGGAGCGTTAGCAAAACTTCAGTGCCTTGAGAGTGATAAAGTGGGATAACCACGGCGTTTCCACATGCTATCGAACTTGATCATCCCTGCCTAGCAGAGAAGAATCTTGTGTGTCGTCGGGCTTGAATGTCTCCGGATGATTAGAGTAAAAACCTATAAAAATGGAGGAATGCATGAAGAAATGCTTATGGCAAAGATGCATTTTAACGGATACGAGAGCCCGGGAGATCATCTATTTCTTAAATAAGCATTTGGGCAGCACAACGCCCGATGCATGCATTTAAGAAGGTGACACGGACCTTCCGACTTCTCGTGGCAAAATGAGGGGTTCAAGACACAACCCGTGCATGATGACATGATGCAGATGCAAAGAAGAAAAAGGGTAACAAGGAGATGCGCACAACATGGAAATATCCACAAATTATCAAACAGCAAAAGCGTACATAACATTTAGGCTATATGCATGGCAGTGTTTAAAAGGCACGCAGCGTGTTCACTTCGTGCCCCTATTTTGGGGACCTAAACGGGAGGAACTAAAAGGCTTTTAGTGATGATTCCCAAGGTGGTCATATCTTTCTTGATGGTTTCTAGAGGTATCATCCCCTTCGAAAAAAACATATTGTGGCAGTAGGGACTACAGCAACAATATGTTATCAAAGAGAAAAACTCTAGATGAGGGTTCACTGTTATCAAGCAAGTCGAAGACCCAGCATGACCACAGATTCACCTCCACTCCTTATGTTCCCATGGATCGGGTATAGGGCCCCTTTTCAACTCGACGTGTGTACAAATAGTGTTGGTGTTTGTGTGCATCAAATGAATAAATATCTATCTCATGCATACATTTCAAAAACACACTAAAAGCATCAAAGAGTTATATACAAGAACATAAAAATAAAGGGAAACAAACAAAGGAGAAGTCATGGTAAGGAATGCACATAGATCAAAAATGGCCTAACTCTCTTAAAATAGTCCCCAGTGGAGTCGACAACTGTCGCAAACTACCCTTCGGCGGGAGGGCGATGCGAGACTCACGGGTGCGTCTTCCATGGGAGGAAAATGCGCGGAGTCGCCACCAACGTTTATTCGAGGAAAATGTCAGAAAAACCGGAAAAGGTGTGGTCTACGAACTTTAATCGTGAAAGGTTCGGGAGTTGTTTTTGCGCACGGGGAAGGTAGTAGCACCCCACGCGTCCGTCATAGGGGATGGCAGCCTTTAATCAAGTGTACAAATATGACTTCAAAATATTTTACTTTCCTTTTTTGTTTTTATGTCTTTTTATGCCTTTTGTATTTTTTTATCTTTTTGTGGTCGACAAGGGTGCTTCCCTCGCTCCTATGTATCCTCAATTGCAATGAGGAAATCAGACCTACGTAGTTCTTTGAGAACTGAACGTTAGTTAAGTTGTTTTTATCTTTTTTGCAAGATATATTTTGACCGAAACAAAAGTCATTTAAGGCATTGGACCATTAAACGATCTTTTGATTTTTGGAAAGGAGGGAAACATTAAGGCATTGGACCATTTAACGATCTCTTGGTTTTGAAAGGAGAGAAACGTTAAGGCGTTGGACCATTAACGATCTCTTGGGGTGGTCGACAAAAGCGGGGCTTTTGCTCCTACATATCCTCAATTGCGATAAGGAACTCAGACCTACGTAGTTTTTGCAAAAGTGGTAAAGTCACATGTTGATTATATGCTTTTGAACGGTCCATGTTAACTGATAAAAGCAAAGAGGATTGTTTAAGGCATTGGACCTTAAAACGGTTTTTAGTGATTTTTGCGGACAAAGCTTGATTTGTGAGTTGATTTTAGCCTTAGTTTCACTTTGGTTATTAGTCAATTCATTCAAGGAAACATTCAAAGAAAATCGTCCGATTGATTTTTTTGATTATTTTATTCAAAGATATTTTGAGTATTTTATTATTATTTTGCTTTTTTTGGTTTAGCCGTGGTTACAGGGTGAACAATCGGTTAGATTTTGCTTTAACAGTGATTAAACGACATTACAACACAAATGATCGGTTGAAATTCATTTTATCATTTATTCGGTGAGAAAACGGCTCAAATAAACAATTAAAGCACGTTAAAAGGGGGTACGAAAAGAAAACGAAATGAAAAAAAAGTACGCGAAACAAGTAGGGACCACTAAGGGTGCATAGAATGAATTGAAAGATTCGATTTCGGGAACTTACCGGTTGAAGACCGAAGAACAATGAAGAACGAACGAAGAACGATGAAGAACGATGAAGAATGGTGAAGAATCTCCATGAAATCGCCCACGGAAATGTCTTGGAGGCGTTACGGAAGTGCCTCGGCTCGGATTTTTCTCACGGAAACAATTTTCCTTACTAATTTCGAGAGAATGCTCAAATCCCAGAAGGGCTGAACAATTTACTCTGCCCTCTTTCCCCTATTTATAGGAGAAAAGAGTGAGGTGGTTGTCGCCCAGCTTGCCCTGGCAAGCAGGGTTGCCTCCACCAAAAGGCACTGCTTTCTGTTGGAACCCTCTAAAAGGCCCAAGTGGGCCTGGTTGCTATTTGCACCCCCTTTTACTAAATACACCCCTTTTGTGTTTTTTTGCTGATTCCTTTTCGAAATGTTACAGAACTTTATGGATTACGTAACGACACCTATTTTCTTTCCGGAATGTTGCAAAACTTTATGAATTACGCAACAATGTTCTTTTCGACTTCCGGAATGTTGCGGAACTTTACTGATTGTGCAACAATGCTTGTTTTTGACTTCCAGAATGTTGCGGAACTTTACGGATTACATAACGATGGGTGTTAAACATTTTGAGGCGGTCAAGAGAAAGTCGCACGCCGACAAATAATGGTCCCCGAACGAAATTAGGGTATGACAACTTGCCTTTTACCAATTAGTGTTTACCTTATCTTTCTTACCTCTTTTAGTGTTTATTTTGGCTAGTTTCAACCATTGTTTCTTTTACCTTTTTTGCAAACCCCCAACTAGAAAGAACCATAACTTAGGAACTAACATGAGTATTCATTCTTCATCTAGTGTTAATGGTGAGGGTTCTCCTCCTAAGGACCCCTTGTATAAGATATTGGATGAGTTGAGATCTCTTAAGTTGTGGACAAAAAAACAAGAGAGAAAAGAAAAAGGTAAAAAAAGAGTGGAAGAAATAAGTCAAGATGAAAGAAAGAAAATTAGAGAGGAAGAAAGAAGAAAAATAATGAAAGAAATGAAAAGAAAAAAACATGCCTCCTATAGTAGTCATAACTCTTGTAAGAGCCTAAGTGAAGAACTTCGTGACTATTATAACGGAAGGCATAAGTCACATCTTAGAGGAAAATGCATTCACGCTAAGCGAAGGGTCATCCCGCTAAGCGCACCTTTCGCAACCTACCCTTTGGCGGGCGAGCGAGGCGAGGCTCACAGATGCGTCTTCCATGAGAGGAAAATGCGTGGAGTCGCCACCAACGTTTATTTGTGGGAAACATCGGAAAAACCAAAGGAAACCAGTCATGAAGAATATTCCAGATTCGGGAGTTGTATTTACGTTTGAGGAAGGTATTAGCACTTTTCACGTTTATCCCAAAGGATAACAGTCTTAAATTAGAATTGTGTGAAGTTATGTATTTAAACTTTTATTTCTTTTTAATTTTTGAGGTCGACAAAAGCGGGGCTCTTGCTCCTACGTACCCTCCATCGAAGAGGAAATCATACCTACGTAGTTCTTTCAAAAGAGCGAATCAAGCGATTCTTTTTACTTGGAAGGTGGTCCTTTTAAGGCGTTGGACCTTAAAATGATCCATTTTTACTTGGTGAGAAAAACTGAGGTATCGAACCTTAAAATCCCTTTTAAGTGATTTTTTGCGGACAAACTTGTCTTTGTGAGTTGATTTTAGCCTTAGTTTCACTTTAGTTATTAGTCAATTCAATTAAGAAAGAGAAATCCCAAAGAGAAACATCCGATTGATTTTTTTGGTTTATTTTACTAAAAGATATTTTTTTATTATTATATTATTATTTTACCTCTTTTTGGTTTCCAACGTGGTTGCGGCATGACCGAACGGTCGGATTTCATTTTAACAGAAATTAACGGATATTACAATTCAAATGATCGGTGGAAATTTATTTTATTTTTTGATTAGGCGAGAAAATGACTTAAGTAAATGACTAAAGCACGTCAAAAGGGGGTACGGAAAGTAAATGAAACGAAAATAAAAGTACACGAAACAAATGGGGACCACCAAGGGTGCATAGAATGAATTGAAAAGTTCGATTTCGGGAACTTACCGGTTGAAGACCAAAGAACGGCGAAGAACGAACGACAAACGATGAAGAACGGTTGAAAATCTTCGCGAAATCACCCACGGAAACGTTACGGAAGCGCCTCGGCTTGGATTTTCTTCACGGAAACAATTTTTCTCACTAATTTTATGTGATCCCAAAATACCAGGAGGGCTGAACCCCTTTCTCCTTCACTCCTTCTCCTATTTATAGGAAAATAGAGGAGGAGCTTGCCACCCAGCCCGCCCAGGCGAGCCAGGTTGCTTCCTCCAGAAGCAACCGCCTTCTGGAGGAACATCCTGGAAGGCCCAAGTGGGCCTGGTTGCTATTTGCACCCTTTTTTTTACTAAATACATCCCCTTTGCTTTTTTGGTGATTCTTTTTCCTTAACGTTACGAAACTTTACAAATTTCGTAACGATACTTGTTTTCTTCCCGTAAGGTTACGGAACTTTACGGGTAATGTAATTACTCCTTTTTTAGCTTTCGGAATGTTACGGAAACTCACGGATTGCATAACAATATTTCCTTTTGATTTCCGGCATGTTACGGAATTTCACGGATTGCATAACAATGCTTCCTTTTGATTTCCGGCATGTCTCAGAACTTCATGTATTGTGCAACAAAGGGTGCCAAGTACCTCGAAGCAGTCAACCAAAGGTTGCATGCCATCAAACAATAATCCCCGGATGAAATTAGGGTATGACAGTTGCCCCTCTTTACTTACCTTTTATCGGAGATAAGAGGAAAACAAAGATTAAACACTGATTTCGTCCGTCTTTGCCCTTTTCCGTGATTAGTCTATGACGACTTTCGTCTCTCCTTCTTCTTTCTCTGCACAACACAAAATAAACACAAACAACAAAAAATACCAATAACATAATATACACGTATACACATGTTTGGTGAAGGAACCGATCGGGAAAATAACAAAAAATTCATATTTTCCAGTCACCGGAGGCTCCGTGCTTGATAACGGAGGACGCATGAACAGCGCTAGGCAATCAATTCATGGGGCTCCGAATAGGATGGTGGAGGATACACGAATAGTGCTAGGCAATCAATTCGTGTGACTCCGGGCTCGATGGTGGAGGATGCATGAATGACAAGCAATTCATGGGGCTCCGGACTTGATGGTAGAGGACGCACGAACAACGCTAGGCAATCAATTCGTGGGGCTCCGGACTCGATGGTGGAGGATGCATGAATGACAATCAATTCATGGGGCTTCAGATAAGATTTGTTGGTGGAGGATGCACGAACAACGCTAGGCAATCAATTCGTGGGGCTCCAGACTCGATGGTGGAGGATGCATGAATGACAATCAATTCATGGGGCTCCGGACTTGATGGTGGAGGACGCACGAACAACGCTAGGCAATCAATTCGTCGGGCTCCGGACTCGATGGTGGAGGATGCATGAATGACAATCAATTCATGGGGCTTCGGATAAGATTTGTTGGTGGAGGATGCACGAACAACGCTAGGCAATCAATTCGTGGGGCTCCAGACTCGATGGTGGAGGATGCATGAATGACAATCAATTCATGGGGATCTGGACTTGATGGTGGAGGACGCATGAACAACGCTAGGCAATCAATTCGTCAGGCTCCGGACTCAATGGTGGAGGATACATGAATGACAATCAATTCATGGGGCTCCGGATAAGATTTGTTGGTGGGACCGAATGGTCCACCAGGTTCTTTCACCTAAAAGGTGAACATACTTTAGCAAGAAAAAAATAAATCATTCAGAAGAGCACAATATCTTAGAGAAAAAATATGCTTATGCCAAAAATAGTTTTCCTCGTAACCGAAAATGAAGGATAGGATGTCAACGTTTAGCTTTTAAATGAACATTTAAGGGAAACGTCGGGTCAAACTGAAACAGGGAATAAAATCACTCATGGTGTATAAAAACTCACATAGGTAAGTGTTTTACCCTAATTCCAAACCATAGCTGCACCATGACTTTATTTTGCACATGATTTCCTATCGAACCAAAAGATTACACGCGCGATCACGGGTCGATAGGATTTTCTCGAGGGTAGTGTTTTTGGAGAGGAAGCTGGGTGTTTCGGTCTTTTCCTCTTTGTTTATGTGGGGCGGGATACCACTAGTCGGGAGCGACCTTGAATGGAAATCCCAAAGGAAGAACCAATTAAAAAATGGGTTTTCCCTTTGTCGGTGGTCTTTTACCTCGCTGAAAATTTATCTAGTCTGAAGATCCTTTGTTCTCTTTCCTTTATTGATAGGGAATTATTTTGTTTTCCTCCGATCTTTTCCTTTTTAATTTCTTCCGATCTTTGATTGGGAATCCTTCTTTTCCTTTCTTTTCATTTCTTCCTTTTCTTTCTTTTCATTTCTTCCTTTCCATTTCTTTCTTTGGGAATTCGGGTTTTAGCATTCGTTATTCACTCTCCCTTGAGGAGATTCTGCTGTCCTCTTCTTCGAGGGAAAGGATGAGGATTCTTTTCATGGGCCAAGGTTCAGAGTAGCTTAAGGTTGTGTCTCAACATGGTCTTTTCATCGTGCGAGCCCGATTTTGATATTTGGGGCAAAACAAATTCGTGTGTCAAGGTGTCGGTTCCGGGTTGAATTTCCATATTATTTCCACGAGGCACGCGTAACAACGATGATTTGGAAACAACGTGCAAAATTAGTCATGCATACAGCTAGGTGGGTACTCAAGCATCCATTTTATGGCATTGTGATACTAAGGCTTGGGATTTACGCAAGTAGACCCAACATTTCCAAATTATATTCTTTCATTGGTTCAACGAATCCACCTATTCTTATCTCGGTTATTCTGGAAAATAAACTCTTAGCGTCAGTTTCTTGTTTCCGAAAGATATGTTTGCTCTCTATGAATGATTTATTCTTCCTATGACCATAACATGCCGACCTTCGAGGTCTTTCTTCCTCTTTTCTTTTTGTTTCATTATTTTATGTTTGCAAAAACTATACATCCATCGTTATCTATGAGAAAAGCTTTTCTTTGTACACCTACATTCCTATACACGACAAACTTTTTTTGTACACACGCGCATTAAAAACTCTTTCTCTTTATATCAACATGGTCCATAAAAAACCCTATTCCTGTTCAAAGATTTCTTTTTTCCTTTTTCAATATACACTCATGGTTTTATACAAAAATTTCTTTATATACACTCATTGCTCACACACAAGAATTTCTTTTCACATATTATTTATACACACACAAAAAACTCTTTTCTTTTCTTTATATATAGATATGACATTGGTTCACAACGCCTCTTTCTTTTTCTATTCATGATTTTGTTCGTTTTATTTTAGGACGACGTTCCTATAGGAAAACCCTACAAGGTTCCGGAATTTCAACAAACATTATTGATGATAACGAAGTAAGCACTAACGCAATAGTCCAAACAAAATGTATGCACAAAACAAAAGACGATCGAAAAAAACAAAACAAACGTTAGTCCCTCAAGTCATAGAAACAAGATAACATACAAATGATAAATGATGGAATATACGAATTTGGGGATCCCACGGTCATGTGGCTCTACATGCCACTGGACTCTTGGGTCACGGTAACAAAAGGTGGGGTGGTCGACAAAAGCAGGACTTTTGCTCCTACGTATCCTCAATTTGTGATGAGGAATTTAGACCTACGTAGTTCTTGATAACTGTGAGACTAAAAATAGTCTCGGTGTTTTCTTCACTAAAATGCGAACATGCTTTAGTAAAGAGACAAAAATTCCAATTGATCAGAGCAACATATGCTTTTTGGATGAAAAACAATGTGTCTATCGGGGAAGGAGAGTATGCTGATGAAATTTTCTCATAACCGTAAATGAGATTTTGGATGTTAGCATTTCGTTTCTAAATGACCATTTAGAGGAAGCACTAGGTCCAACAAAAATAGAAGAAAATCACTCAAAGTGTATTAACCTCACACAGGTAAGTGTTTTATCCTAATTCTGAACCATAGATATGTTATGACTTGATTTTGCAAATCATTTCCTATCAAATCAAAGATTACATGCGTGATCATGGATCAATAGGACATTTTCTTGGGATTTTTCTTTGTGGGAATTTTGGCTTTGAGTATTCTTGGCCTTTTCCTTTTCTGTTTTTGTTTAGTGTGAGGTGAACAAGTCACCGACGCACAGGATTTTGGTTGGCAATCAAAGGGAGAGGGCCACTTTGGGTCGTGGTTTCCTTTCTTTTTTTCGTTTACTTGGTGACAATTCTGTATTGTTCAGATATTGTCTGGTCCAAAGACCTTTCTGGATGTTTCTTCTGTTTTCTTCCGATCTTTGATCGGGAATTTTCTTTCTTTTTTTGCTTTCTCCCCCTCTTTTGATTGGGAATTTTCTTTCTTTTTTTTTTTCTGTTTTCTTCCGAGGGCAAGGATTGACATTCTCACCCTGGGTCAAGGTTTATGATAAGTTGGGATTTTGGCTCAAGGCTTGTAGAATGGCTGGTCATGATATATGTCAGGGTTTGGCCAGTGGTTCGGGGATAAAGGGGATGTCCCACATTATTTCCATGATACACATGCAATAAAGATGATTAGGAAGTTTTATGCCGAACTGGTCATGCATGCACCCATGTGGACACTCAAGCATTAAGTTTTTATGGTCATGTGACACTAGGGCTCAGGATTCATTTTTTCCTATTTAAGTCAACCCAGTGCTTCAAAAACATGTTCTTTTATCAATTCATGCATTTATCCATGTCTATTTTGGGCGTTTGGGAAAATTTTCACAGCATTCACTCTTCAGGTGCATACACATCTTTTTTCAAAAACTGGTCATGATTAGCGAATTGTTTCAAAGAAAAGCTGGAAGTTAATTCTTCTCAAAAGCATGTTGGCTTTTCAACTGAAAGATATATTTTTGTTCTCTTTTTTGTTTTTGTTTTTTTGTTTTTTTTGGTATTTTGCTACCTAAACATGTGTATATTTTTGTGAGGTATTATGCTTTATACATGCGTATCTAAGGTATCTTGCTACCTAAGCATACATACATACATATATATATATATATATATATATATATATATATATATATATATTGTGAGGTATTTTTGCTATATATATGCATATCTAAGGTATTTTGCTACATATATGCATATCTAAGGTATTTTGCTACGTATATATATTTTGTGAAGTATTATTTTTTTTTTGCTACATACATGCATATCTAAGGTATTTTCGCTACATAAACACACATACATATATTTTGTGAGGTATGACTACCCTCCGAGCTTGTGCTAGTTTTATTTAAATTCCTAGGATCATGAACAACTAGGTGTGTCCTACTATGACTGGAGAAACAAAGGTGATCAAATAACAAGCAGAGATTTAAAAGGTACTAGGTTGCCTCCTAGTAGCGCTTCTTTAACGTCTTGAGCTGGACGCATGATGACTTGTCGGCCACGGACCTAGTACTTTGCTTACCTTTGGCTTTGGACTTGGTTGCCTATTGGTCTACCACAGGTCGTAGGCAACGCTCCAGCTTTTGTGGATGAGCTGAGGGGCTTTGGAGGTGGCGGCGGCGGCGCGTCTGTTGCCTACAGCCGGCCATCCGCAGGCTGCTGTGGTGTCTCGCCCTGCGCCTGCCTGGGGGCGCAGTACTTCTTGATGAAAGCTCGGTTAGTAGGGGGCTTGATGACCTTGCTGGGAGTGACAGGCACTCCGTAGAACTGACAGAGGCCCATAATCAGAGCTGGCAACCCCAGGACCCTGTTGGACTTCTCCGGGTCCACTGAGTGTCTTGCGGGCGGGATCCCTACAAACAATAGATGACATCAGAAATCAGTTGAGAGATGTGCATACTTACCTATGTCACGATGGCATGAACTCGCTGGGGGGACGGGCGCCTGTCGCAACCTACCCTTCGGTGGGATAGCGACGCGTGACTCGCGGGTGCGTGTTCCAAGAAAGGAATACACGCGGAATCGCAACCAACACTTAAGTGAAAGGTTCGGGAGTTGTATTTACGCACGGGGAAGGTATTATCACCCCACACGTCCGTCACAAGAGACGGCATCCTTTAATCAAATGTGCAAATATGACTTCAATTTATGTTCTTTTCCCTTTTTACGTTCTTATGTCTTTTTTATGCCTTTCTATGTTTTTATCTTTTTGTGGTCGACAAGGGGCGTTTCCCTTTGCTCCTACGTATTCCTCAATTGTGATGAGAAAATCAGACCAACGTAGTTCTTTTGTGAACAAAGCGTTTTGGCTAAGTTATTTTTTATCCTTTTTTGCAAGATATGTTTTTATTGAATGAAAGGTCATTTAAGGCGTTGGACCATTAGACAATCTTTCGATTCTTTTGAAAAGTGGGAAAATATTAAGGCATTGGACCATTAATGATTTCTTTATTTTTGAAAGAGGTAACAAAGTTACATATTGATTTTAGGCTTTTTAGAAATCTACATTTAACCAATAAAAGCGGAAAAGACCATTTCAAGGCGTTGGACCTTTGAAAATGGCTTTTTTAGGCGATGACAAAAGTTTGGTTTATGAATTAATTTTAGCCTTAGTTTCACTTTGGTTATTAGTCGATTCGATTTCAGAAAAAGAAATCCCAAAGAAAAAACGTCCGATTGATTTTTTTGATTTATTTTACTAAAAGATATTTTTTATTATTATATTATTATTTTACCTCTTTTTGGTTTCCAACGTGGTTACGACATGAACGAACGGTCGGATTTCATTTTAACAGAAATTAACGGATGTTACAATTCAAATGATCGGTGGAAATTTATTTTATTTTTTGATTAGGCGAGAAAATGACTTAAGTAAATGACTAAAGCACATCAAAAGGGGGGTATGGAAAGTAAATGAAATGAAAATAAAAGCACGTGAAACAAATGAGGGCCATAAAGGGTACATAGAATGAATTGAAAAGTTCGATTTCGGGAACTTACCGATTGAAGACCGAAGAACTACGAAGAACGAACGAAGAACGTCGAAGAACGGTTGAAAATCTTCGCGAAATCACCCACAGAAATGTTATAGAAACGTTAGGGAAGCGTCTCGGCTTGGATTTTCTTCACGGAAACAATTTTTCTCACTAATTTTAAGTAAATCACAGATACCAGGAGGGTTGAACATTTTTGTTCTTCCCTCCTTCCCCTATTTATAGGAAAAGGAAGGAGATGCTTGCCACCCAGCTCGCCTAGGCGAGCTATGCTCGCTCAGACGAGCTAGGTTGCTTCCTCCAGAAGCAACCGCCTCCTAGAGGAACATCCTGGAAGGCCCAAGTGGGCCTGGTTGCTATGTGAACCCCCATTTTTACTAAATACACCCGCCCTTTTTTTGGTGATTCTTTTTCTGTAAAGTTACGAAAACTTACGAATTTCATAACGATGCTTGTTTTCTTTCCGTAATGTTGCAGAACTTTACGGATTACGTAATCATCCCTTTTTTGCCATCCGGAACGTTACGAAACTTTACGGATTGCGCACTAACACTTCCTTTTAATTCCCGGCATGTCACGGAACTACACGGATTGTGCTACGACACTTTTCTTTTGGCTTCCGGCATGTCTCGGAACTTCACAAATTGCCTAATGATGGGTGCCAAATACCTCGAAGTGGTCAAGCGAGGGTCGCATTCCAACAACAGATGGTCCCCGGACAAAATTAGGGTATGACAGTTGCCCCTCTATACTCTTCTTTTACTGGAGATAAAAGGGAAGTAAAGATAAGACACTAATTTCGTTCCAGCGAAACACCATTCGGCCAGTGAACCTCCCTGCCAGCAGAACCTGCAAAAATTTGAAAATGATCAGTACCGACACATCATCCTGATACTATCGAATTTGTTCCTCTTGGTTGATACAAGACGCAGAATGACCATAATTTGTCTCCGCGTGCCACCGGACACGATCGCCTCTGGATAGCGAAAAGGTGCGCGAAATGACCATAATTTGTCTCTGCCCACCTCTCGAATTACTGTCCCCGAATGACAAAGGGCGCAGAATCTGTCTCTGCACGTTTATCACTCGAGTTGTGAAATCTGAATGGCAAAGGGCGCATAATTCTTCTATGCGCGTTTACCAGTCGACTCGCTGCTCCTGAATGATAAAGGGCACAGAATCTGTCTCTGCGCGTTTACCACCCAACTTGTTGTTCCTGAAGGATAAAGGGCGTAGAATCTGTCTCTGCGCATTTACCACCTAACTTGCTGCTCTTGAATGATAAAGGGCGCATAATTTGTCTATGCACGTTTATCACCCAATTTGCGAAATCTGAATGGCAAAGGCCGTAGAATTCGTCTATGCGCATTTACCACTCGACTCACTGCTCCTGAATGATAAAAGGCGCAGAATCTGTCTCTGCGCATTTACCACCCAACTTGTTGTTCCTGAATGATAAAGGGCGCAGAATTCGTCTATGCGCGTTTATCCACTCAGCTTGCTGCTCTTGAATGATAAAGGGCGCAGAATTCGTCTATGCGCGTTTATCACCCAATTTGCGAAATCTAAATGGCAAAGGGCGCAAAATTCGTCTATGCGCGTTTACCACTCGACTCGCTGCTCCTGAATGATAAAGGGTGCAAAATCTGTCTCTGCGTGTTTACCACCCAACTTGTTGTTCCTGATTGATAAAGGGCGCAGAATTCGTCTATGCGCGTTTATCCACTCAGCTTGCTGCTCTTGAATGATAAAGGACGCAGAATTCGTCTATGCGCATTTATCACCTAATTTGAGAAATCTGAATGGAAAACGGCGCATAATTCGTTTATGCGTGTTTACCACTCGACTTGCTGCTCCTGAATGATAAAGGGTGAAAAATTCGTCTATGCGCGTTTATCACTCATCGAGCATGCGGATGACCATAATCTGTCTCCGCATGTCATTGGGCCCGCCGCCTCTAAATGACAAAATGCGCAGAAGACGACGTTAGTCTCTGCGTACTATCATGCTTTGAGTCTTAGAGATAGCAAAAGAAAGTTTTAAAAGTGCGGATAACCACTTGGGTATCTCCGCATGTCACGTGACTCCACGGTCAGTATGACAGAAATTGTCTGCGCGGAAGATGACGTAAATCTCCGCGTGTCAACGGGCTTGTTGGCCGCGATTGACAAAGGGTGTAGAAGACGACGTTAGTCTCTACGTGCTATCATGCTTTGAGTCTTAGAGATAGCAAAAGAAAGTTTTAAAAGTGCGGATAACAACTTGGGTATCTCCGCATGTCACGTGACTCCAGGGTCAGTATGACAGAAATTGTCTGCGTGGAAGATGACGTAAATCTCTGTGTGTCAACGGGCTTGTTGGTCACGATTGACAAAGGGTGTAGAAGATGACGTTAGTCTCTGCGTGCTATCATGCTTTGAGTCTTAGAGATAGCAAAAGAAAGTTTAAATGGATAACCACTCGGGTATCTCCGCATGTCACGTGACTCCAGGGTCAGTATGACAGAAATTGTGGGGCGGCCGACAAAAGCGAGGCTCTTGCTCCTACGTATCCTCAATGAGGAACTCAGACCTACGTAGTTCTAGATAACTTGTGAGACTAAAAATAGTCTCGGTGTTTTCTTCACTAAAATGCCAACATGCTTTAGTAAAGAGAGAAAACTTCCAACTAATCAGAGCAACATATGCTTTTCGGATGAAAAACAATTTGTCTACCTGATGCAATCCTCCCTAGGAAAGGACCAGTTACCAGAGCCATGAGCAAGAGGCTCCAAGAGGATTGGGCTAGAGCAGATAAAGAAGGCCTTAGGGTTCTAATGAACCTTAGGGTAGATTTTTTAGCCCATGGGTCAAGGTTGGGTCCACTCTTCTTTGTAAATATTAGAATAGGTTTTTTTTTCTTCTTTTGGGCCTTGTATTGTGGCCATTCTAGCAGTATAGGGTTTTAGCCTTGTATTTCAGGGCATTTTGAGTAGTCTTTGTAGTAGGATTTTTTTTTGTATTTTGTCATGGGGGTGAGCTTAGCTATTATAGGGGTGTGTAGCTAAGCTCTAGCTTCTCTTCTTAAGGAGGTGAGCTTAGTTATAAGAGGGATGTGTGTAGCTAAGCTCTAGCTTCTCAAGGAAGCTTTTCAAGGAGGTGAGCTTAGTTTTTAGATGGGTGTGTGTAGCTAAGCTCTAGCTTCTCAAGGAAGTTTTCTCAAAGAAGCTTCTCAAGGAAGTTTTCTTAAGAAAGCTTCTGAAGGAAGCTACCTAGTCTATAAATAGAAGCATGTGTAACACTTGTTGTAACTTTGATGAATGAAAGTCTTATGAGATACACTTCAAAGTTCCACTTCTTTCCCTCTTTTATTCCTTAGATTTCGTGCTCCCCGCTTCTCTCTTTCTTTTCCTCCATTAAAGCATCCTCTTCAAGCTTCTTATCCAAGGCAATTCTTGGTGGTGAAGCTCCTTCTTCCTTGGCTTATTCCCTAGTGGATGGTGCCTCCCCTCTCTTCTTCTCCTTTGCCTTCAACTGCATCTCCATGGTGAAAAATCACCATTGAAGGACCTCATTGAAGCTCAAAGATCCATCCTCCATAGAAGCTCCACAAGCAAGCTTCCATCAAGTGGTAATCAGAGCACAAGAGCTTCAAGTAGGTGCTCCTTAAACCTCCATTAATTTTTTGCATTACCTTCTCTTCCATTGTTGTTTCTTCATTTTTCTCCATGTATCTCCTCACATGTCTTGTGATAAATGTTGTTAACATGATTCTTTAGAGTTTCCACCGATTAAACTTGCTATAGAAGCTAGATTTTATTTTCTATGGTTCAAATTTCTTGTTCTTGTTCTTGAACCATGAATTGTGTTGAGTTTAGGTTCCTTTGAGTTTTGTCTTGTTATTTTTTGTGGCTGAAACCTAAACCATATAATTCTTACAAAAATATTAAAGTAGAAGAAAACCTCAAAAATCTAGAGTGACTTGTTCACCTATTGTAGTTTTGTCATAGAAGTCATGTCTAGTCATGAAACTTGTCACATAAGATTTCTTATGTTGTGCTGAATTTTATTTTCTTGTTTCTTTGTCTAACTCATTTTCTCATGAGTGTATGAAATTCTTTTAGCCTATTATTTGATTTGAGTCAAATCTTTCATGTTAATTAGTCCTTAACATGTTCATGCAAAATTCTTAGAGAGTCTTTGATTGTGAACCTTTTCTTGAACTTTTAGGTTTCCTTATGATTGTGTCTATTGTGAATTTGAGTTTTGGTGATTGAATTGCTGGCTGAAATGTTGATCCTAAGTGAATATTGAACTCCTAAAACTGTGGTAAACAATCCTAGTGAGTTCAACATACATAGGAAGGTTGAAAGTAAGCCCAAGGCAATCAATATACCATGCTTAAAAAACAAAATCGCTGGTGCTGGCAGCTTGGACATACAAACTTGTAAAAATTACTGAGAATTGGTTACTTCGAATTTTGAGCTGAAATTTTTACTGAATTTTCTAGACATCTGGAAAAAAGTTTGAAAAAAATAAAAAAGTGATTTGGATAAAAGGAAAAAAATATGAAAAGTCACACAAGTTGGCAGGAAAATCAGTATCCAGGAAAAAAAAGTGAAAGGGAAGTGTGCTTGTTCTTTTGGCTCAAAATTTAGTCTATAATTGGTGCCTATGTTATACCAATCTTAGTTCCAAAATTTCAGTTGAAAATTAGTGTGAAGACAAGTTCCAAAGATAGAGGTTTTCTGAGTCTTTTTTTTTCCAATTTTTTTACTCTACTCTAGAGCCATTCTAAGTTTCTCTTTGAGTCCTAGCTTGCTTCTATGTCCTTTTCATTGCTTTAATTGTTGAATAATCCTTAAAAAATTGTCTTGTTAAAACTCCATTGGTTTAGCTTTCATTTCATTTTTTTTTGGTCTTTGGTTATTGCTTGTCTCTTTGTTTCCTTATTTGTGGGTTGCCATATAGGGAATTGGAAGGAGGATTGGTGCCATCCCTTGAAGAATTTGAGTCAAGAAAAAAGGGCCAACCACCTTAAGAGCTATTGGACTAAGAAGAACTCAAATTGTGTGAATCACCAAAGAGAGAAAAACCACCAAAATTGAGGACCTTTTTGCAATTTTGTAATTGACAATTTACATTACTTTCATTGCTTTCAAATTTTGTAACAAAAAGGCCTTTCATTGGAAGTAAGTTGGGAGCCTCCAATAGGTCACCCTACTTCCCTTTGTGTGTAATAATTTTAGGCAATTTTCCCATAGGATTGTGAGTGTTTTGTTGGGAACCTTAAATGTGGTCATCCAAACACTCTTAGGATTCGCCTAGTTTACATTTCTTGCTTACTTTCATAGCTTATTTCTTTTACCTTCCATTGTCAAACCGCCTAGATAGCTTGCATTTTACCAATTAGTTTTTTTTTACCTTATCTTTCACACCACTTTTAGTGTTTATCTTGGCTAGTTTCAACCATAGTTTCTTTTACCTTTTGTTTTCAAACCTCCAACAAGAAAGAACCACAACTTAGAAACCAACATGAGTCATCATTCAACTAGTGTTAATGATGAGGGTACTAGTCATAAGGACCCTCTATCTAGAATCTTAGATGAGTTGAGTTCTCTCAAGTTATGGAAAGAAAAACAAGAGAGAAAAGAAAAAGGAAAAAAAAGAGTGGAAGAAATAAGTCAATATGAAAGAGAGAAAATAAGAGAGGAAGAAAGAAGAAAAATAATAAAAGAAATGAAAAGAGAAAAACATGCCTCCTATAGTAGTCATGACTCTTGCAAGAGTTTAAGTGAAGAACTTAGCTACTATTATAGAGGGCGCCATAGTTCACATACTAAACATCACTCCCAAAGAAGGGAAAGGGATAGAAGGCCTCAAGAGGTTAACATTAGTCTTCCATATTTCCATGGAAAAGATAATGTTGAGGCCTACTTAGATTGGGAAATGAAGGTTGAACTACTCTTTGCTTGCCATCATACTAGTGAAGAGAGAAAAGTTCCATTGGCTACCCTTAGCTTTCAAGGGTATGCCCTCTATTGGTGGACTTCCCTTGTTAGGGAACGAAGGATTCATGGGGATCCTCCTGTAGAGTATTGGAATGATCTTATGAGTGCCCTTAGGAAGAGGCACATTCCCCCATACTATGAAAGGGAGCTTATGGACAAGCTCCAAAGCCTTAAACAAGGAAGTATGAGTGTTGAAGAATATAGACAACAAATGAAACTACTCTTTTTAAGAGCTGGACTTAGGGAGGAGGAAAGGACAAGCATAGCGAGGTTCCTTAGTGGGCTTAATATGGAAGTAAGGGACAAGGTTGAACTCCTTCCATATAGGGACCTAGATGAACTAGTCCAACTTTGTATAGGAGTGGAACAACAACTAAAAAGAAAGTCTTCTTCAAAATCTTTTGGATTTCACTCTTATCCAAGGAAGGACCAAGCCCAAGGAATTTTGGGGGCTACGCCTTCAAAACCCAAGGAAGAAAAGGGTAAGACCATAGAGAAATACACCCCTAAGACTAGTTCCCAAGAAAGGACTAGCAAAATTAAATGCTTCAAATGTCTTGGGAGAGGTCACATTGCCTCTCAATTCCCCACAAAGAAAAACATGATTATGAGAGGTCAAGACATTTATAGTAGTCAAGAGAAAACTACTTCTTGCCCTTCCTCTAGTGGAAGTGAAGATGAAGTAAGGGGTGAAGAGTCTAGTGAGGAAGTCTACCCCCATGAAGAAGGTGACCTCTTAATGGTTAGAAGGCTCCTTGGAGGTCAATCTTATGATCTATCTCAATCCCAAAGAGAGAACATATTTCATACAAGATGCAAAATTTTAGATAAAACTTGTTCTCTCATTGTGGATAGTGGATCTTGTTGCAATTGTTGTAGCACAAGATTTTTCCAAGTTGAACCTCACTATCATTCCCCACCCAAAACCTTATAAACTTCAATGGCTCAATGAGCAAGGGGAAATGATAGTTAACCAACAAGTGAAGGTACCTTTCTCCATTGGGACATATAAGGATGAAGTTAATTGTGATATAGTTCCCATAGAGGCAGGACATATTCTTTTAGGAAGGCCGTGGCAATTTGATAGGAAGATAATTTACAATGGCCTAACTAATGAGATTACCCTCACCCATCTTGGCACTAAATTTGTGTTGCCTCCTCAAACACCTTCACAGGTGGCCAGAGATCAACTAACTATGAAATATAAGAGGGATGAGGAAGAAAAACTAGAAAAACAAAAGAAAAAGAAGGATAGTAAGGCCTTGTCTTCAAAGGCCAAGGGGAAGGAAAAAGAGGAAAAGGATTCCTCCAAGAAGATTGTTAAGAAGGAAAATCATTTTGCAACAAAAGGTGATATTAAAAGAGCACTCCTTCTTAAACAATCTTTCTACCTTCTCCTATCAAGGGAAACATCCCTTAGCACTGCCACAATTCCTACATTTGAGACCTTACCCTCAAAGGTCCAAGAACTCTTACATGAATTTGGTGATATATTTCCCAAAGAGATACCCCCTGGGCTTCCTCCTTTAAGGGGAATAGAACACCAAATAGATTTAGTCCCAAGAGCAAGCCTTCCTAATAGGCCAGCCTATAGGACTAACCCTCAGGAGACTAAGGAGATAGAGTCTCAGGTTAAAGAATTGTTGGAGAAGGGTTGGGTCCAAGAGAGCCTAAGCCCATGTGCTGTGCCAGTGTTGTTGGTGCCAAAAAAGGATGGTACGTGGAGAATGTGTACAGATTGCAGGGCCATCAACAACATCACTGTAAAGTATAGGCACCCCATTCCTAGACTTGATGATTTGCTTGATGAGTTGCATGGTGCCAATATCTTTTCAAAAATTGATCTTAAAAGTAGGTATCACCAAATCAGGATGAAAAAGGGTGATGAGTGGAAAACCGCTTTCAATACCAAGTTTGGTTTGTATGAATGGCTAGTGATGCCTTTTGGGCTCACTAATGCACCAAGCACCTTTATGAGGCTTATGCATCATGTCTTAAGGGATTTCATAGGTAGATTTGTAGTTGTTTATTTTGATGATATTTTAGTGTACAGTAGAAGCCTAGATGATCACTTATGAAATCTCAGACAAGTTCTTTCAGTCCTTAGGAAAAACACCCTCTATGCAAATATAGAGAAGTGTACTTTTTGTGTAGAAAATATAGTTTTCTTAGGGTTTGTAGTTGGTAGAAATGGGGTCCAAGTGGACCCTGAGAAAATCAAGGCCATCCAAGAATGGCCCACCCCAAAAAGTGTGGGAGATATTAGAAGCTTCCATGGGTTGGCAAGCTTCTATAGAAGGTTCGTTCCTAATTTCTCTACAATTGCATCACCTCTCAATGAGCTAGTGAAGAAGAATGTGGCATTTACCTAGGGTGAAAAACAAGAGCAAGCCTTTGCTTTGCTAAAAAAAAAGGCTTTCTAAGGCACCTGTTCTAGCTCTTCCTAACTTTTCTAAAACTTTTGAGCTAGAATGTGATGCCTCTGGAGTGGGAGTTGGAGCTGTTTTGTTACAAGGTGGGCACCCTATTGCTTATTTTAGTGAAAAACTTCATGGTGCCACCCTTAACTACCCTACCTATGATAAAGAGCTTTATGCCTTAATAAGAGCACTCCGAACTTGGGAACATTACCTTGTTTCCAAGGAATTTGTCATTCATAGTGACCATCAATCACTTAAGTTCATTAGAGGGCAAAGCAAGTTAAACAAAAGGCATGCAAAATGGGTAGAGTACCTAGAGCAATTTCCATATGTTATCAAATACAAAAAGGGAAAAACAAATGTGGTAGCTGATGCCCTCTCTAGAAGACACACATTGTTTTGCTCCCTAGGATCTCAAATTTTAGGATTTGATAACATTAGGGACTTGTATGCTTTAGATGAACATTTCTCTCCCATTTACAAGAGTTATGTAAAAAAGGCCCAAGATGGATTCTATTTGGCTTAGGGGTATTTGTTCAAAGAGGGAAAGCTTTGCATACCCCAAGGAACCATTAGGAAATTACTTGTGAAGGAGAGCCATGAGGGTGGGCTCATGGACCATTTTGGGATAGACAAGACCCTTGTCTTACTCAAAGAAAAGTTCTATTGGCCCCATATGAAGAAAGATGTCCATAAGCATTGCACTAGGTGTGTGGCTTGTTTACAAGCCAAGTCTAGGGTGATGCCTCATGGGCTATCCACACCCTTACCCATTCCATCTGCACCTTGTGTAGACATTAGTATGGACTTTGTCCTTGGGCTCCCTAGAACCCAAAAAGGTGTAGACTCTATCTTTGTGGTGGTGGATAGGTTTAGCAAGATGGCACACTTTATACCATGCCACAAGGTGGATGATGCTTCCCATATCTCAAAACTCTTTTTTAGGGAAGTTGTGAGACTCCATGGTTTGCCTAGGACCATTGTGTCAAATAGAGATGTTAAGTTCCTTAGCCACTTCTGGAAAACATTATGGGCTAAGCTAGGAACAAAGCTTCTTTTCTCTACCACTTGTCATCCACAAACTGATGGGCAAACAGAGGTAGTGAATAGGTCTTTATCCACCCTTTTAAGGGCTCTTCTAAAAGGCAACCATAAGTGTTGGGATGAGTATCTTCCTCATGTAGAATTTGCCTACAACAGGGGGGTTCATAGAACCACCAAGCAATCCCTTTTTGAGGTTGTATATGGGTTCAATCCCTTAACTCCCTTAGACCTCATTCCCCTCCCACTTGACACTTCTTTTATACATAAAGAAGGGGAATCTAGGTCAGAGTTTGTAAAGAAGTTGCATGAGAGGGTTAAGACCCAAATAGAGAACCAAACAAAGGTGTATTCAACTAAGGGCACTAAAGGAAGAAAAGAGCTAGTTCTTAATGAGGGGGACTGGGTTTGGCTCCATCTTAGGAAGGAAAGATTCCCTACTAAAAGGAAATCCAAGCTTAGCCCTAGAGGGGATGGACCTTTTCAGGTCTTGGAGAGGATCAATAATAATGCCTATAGGTTGGACCTTCCAAGAGAGTATGGAGTTAGCACCACTTTTAATATTTCTGATTTAATTCCTTTTGTAGGTGGAGCTGATATAGAGGAGGAGGAACCAACAGATTTGAGGTCAAATCCTCTTCAAGGGGGAGGGGATGATGCAATCCTCCCTAGGAAAGGACCAGTTACCAGAGCCATGAGCAAGAGGCTCCAAGAGGATTGGGCTAGAGCTGATAAAGAAGGCCTTAGGGTTCTAATGAACCTTAGGGTAGATTTTTGAGCCCATGGGTCAAGGTTGGGTCCATTCTTCTTTGTAAATATTAGAATAGGTTTTTTTTCTTCTTTTGGGCCTTGTATTGTGGCCATTCTAGCAGTATAGGGTTTTAGCCTTGTATTTCAGGGCATTTTGAGTAGTCTTTGTAGTAGGATTTTTTTTTGTATTTTCATGTATTTTGTCATAGGGGTGAGCGTAGCTATTATAGAGGTGTGTAGCTAAGCTCTAGCTTCTCTTCTTAAGGAGGTGAACTTAGTTATTAGAGGGATGTGTGTAGCTAAGCTCTAGCTTCTCAAGGAAGCTTTTCAAGGAGGTGAGCTTAGTTTTTAGATGGGTGTGTGTAGCTAAGCTCTAGCTTCTCAAGGAAGTTTTCTCAAAGAAGCTTCTCAAGGAAGTTTTCTTAAGAAAGCTTCTCAAGGAATCTACCTAGTCTATAAATAGAAGCATGTGTAACACTTGTTGTAACTTTGATGAATGAAAGTCTTATGTGATACACTTCAAAGTTCCACTTCTCTCCCTCTTTTATTCCTTCAATTTCGTGCTCCCCCCTTCTCTCTTTCTTTTCCTCCATTAAAGCATCCTCTTCAAGCTTCTTATCCAAGGCAATTCTTGGTGGTGAAGCTCCTTCTTCCTTGGCTTATTCCCTAGTGGATGGTGCCTCCCCTCTCTTCTTCTCCTTTGCCTTCAACTGCATCTCCATGGTCCATAGAAGCTTCACAAGAAAGCTTCCATCACTACCGGGGAAGGGGAGTATGCTGATGAAATCTTCTCATAACCACAAATGAGATTTTGGATGTTAGCGTTTCGTTTCTAAATGACCATTTAGAGGAAACACTGGGTTCAACAAAAATAGAAGAAAATCACTCAAAGTGTATTAATCTCACACGGGTAAGTGTTTCATCCTAATTCCGAACCATAGATATGCCATGACTTGATCTTGCAAATCATTTCCTATCAAATCAAAGATTACATGCGTGATCATGGATCAGTAGGACTTTTTCTTGGGAATGGCGTGTTTTTTTGTGTGGGAATTTTGGCTTTGAATGTTCTTGGCCTTTTCCTTTTCTGTTTAGTTTGGTGCAAGGCAAACAAGTCACCGACGCACAGGATTTTGGTTGGTGATCAAAGGGAGAGGACCACTTTAGATCGTGGTTTCCTTTCTTTTTTTGTTTACTTGGTGACAACTCTGTATTGTTCAGATGTTGTCTGGTCCAAAGACCTTTATGCATATTTCTTTTGTTTTCTTTGGCTGGGAATTTTCTTTCTTTTTTGCTTTCTCCCACCCTTTGATTAGGAATTTCCTCTTTTTGTTTTTCTTATGATTCTTTGATCGGGAATTTTCTCCTTTTTGTTTTCTTTTGAGGGCAAGGTTTATGGTAAGTTGGGATTTTGGCTCAAGGCTTGTAGAATGGCTGGATATGATATATGTCAGGGTTTGGTTTGGTTCAAGGATAAAAGGGGATGTCCCACATTATTTCCATGACACAAATGCAACAATGATGATTTGGAAATTTTATGCAAAACTAGTCATGCATGCACCTATGTGGACACTCAAGTGTCAAAAAAATTTTGGTCATGTGATGCTAGGGCTCATAATTCATTTTCTCTATTTTAGTCAACCCAGTATTTCCAAAATATGTTCTTTTATCAATTTGTGCATTCATCCGAGTCTATCTTGGGTGTTCGGAAAAACTTTCACAACATTTACCCTTCAACTGTGTACACACATTTTTTTTCAAAAACTAGCTATGATCAGCGAATTTTTTCCTTCAAATAAAAGTTGGAAATTATCTCTTTTCACGAGCATGTTGGTTTTTCAGCTAGACAACTTATTTTTCTTTTTTCTTTTTTTTCTTTTTATCATTTGTCTATTTCTTTTTCTTGTTTGTTTTTGTTTTTTTTTTCATGAGGTATTTTGCTACCTAAACATACATACATACATACATATATATATATATATATATATATATATATATATATATATATATATATATATATATATATATATATATATATATATATATATATATATATATATATTTTGTGAGGTATGACTACCTTCCGAGCTTGTGCTTGTTTTATTTAAATTCCCAAGATCCTGAGCAACTAGGTGTGTCCTACTATGACTTGAGAAACAAAGGTGATCAAATAACAAGCAAAGATTTAAAAGGTACTAGGTTGCCTCCTAGTAGCGCTTCTTTAACGTCTTGAGCTGGACGCATGATGACTTGTCGGTCACAGACCTAGTACTTTGCTTACCTTTGGCTTTGGACTTGGTCGCCTATTTGTCAGCCATGTGTCGTAGGCAATACTCTAACCTTTTTGTGGATGAGCTGAGGGGCTCTGGAGGTGGCGGCGATGCATTTGATGCCTGTTGCTGGCCATCCCCAGGCTGTTGTAGTGTCTCGTCCTCTGCCTTCCTGGGGGCGCAATACTTCTTGATGAAAGCTCGGTTAGTAGGAGGCCTGATGACATTGCTAGGGATGACGGGCACTCCGTAGAACTGACAGAAGCCCGCAATCAGAGCTGGAAACCCCAAGACCCTGTTGGACTTCTTTGGGTCCACTGGGTGTCTTGCGGGCGTGATCCCTGCAAACAATAGATGACATCACAAATCAGTTGAGCGATGTGCATACTTACCTATGTTGGGATGGCACAGACCAACCGATACTCTCGCAGGGGGAGATCGGCATTGCAGTCGCTGGGCAGAATGTTTCTAAGTAGCAACGTCATCTATATCTGTGTAAGAGTGGTCATGTTGGTGTGCATGATCCGCACTTGTCTCTTTGCAGCGGCACGGGTGGAATCTTGCCCCAGTAAGCATAGTAGCTACGTGATAGCCTCCCTCTTTGGTTGTGCTCGCATAGTTGACCCTCTTTTGAGATCAAGGAGTGGCCCGAGAAAAGAATGGTTGAAGGGAAATTACTGGTCCCTTAACCGGGAGCCCAAGTCTTGGTTAAGCATTAAGGGCAGAGGACCTTAAATTCTCTTAAGGTGTGGATATGGAGCCCACTGAAAGTGAGGACGCGTAGCCCTCAAAAGGCGAGGGAGAGCGCAGCCCTTCGAAGGCGAGGACGTGTCGCCCTCTAAAGGCGAGAGCATGTCCCCTTCTGAAAAGAGGGACATGTAGTCCTCTGAAGGCGAGGGTGTGTAGCCCTCCGAAGGCGAAGACGTGTAGTCCTCTCAAGGGGAGGACATATAATCCTCTCAAGGAGAGAACGTCTAGTCCTCTGAAGGCGAGGGCGTGCAGCCCTCTGAAGGTGAGGGCATGTAGCCCTCTGAAGGCGAGGACGTGTAGTCCTCTGAAGGCGAGGGCGTGTAGCCCTTTGAAGGTGAGGGCGTGAAGTCCTCTGAAGGTGAGGGCGTGTAGCCCTTTGAAGATGAGGGCGTGTAGCCCTTTGAAGGTGAGGGCGTGTATCCCTTTGAAGGCGAGGATGTGTAGTCCTCTAAAGGTGAAGGCGTGTATCCCTCTGATAATGAGGACGTGTAGTCCTCTGAAGGTGAAGGTACATGAACCTCTGAAGGCGAAGACGTGTAGTCCTCTGAAGGTAAGGGCGTGCAGCCCTCTGATGGCCAGGACGTGTAGTCCTCTGAAGGTGAAGGTACATGACCCTCTCAAGGCGAGGACGTGTAGTCCTCTGAAGGTGAGGGCATGCAGCCCTCTGATGGAGAGGACGTGTAGTCCTCTAAAGGCGAGGACGTGTAGTCCTCTGAAGGTGAGAGCGTGCAGCCCTCTGAAGGCGAGGACGTGTAGTCCTATGAAGGTGAGGGCGTGCAGCCCTCTGATGGCGAGGACGTGTAGTCCTCTGAAGGCGAGGACGTGTAGTCCTCTAAAGGTGACGGCGTGTAGTCCTTTGAAGACGAGGGGGTGAAGCCCTCTGAAGGTGAGGACGTGTAGTCCTCTAAAGGTGAGGACGCATAGTCCTCTTACGGCGAGGACGTGTAGTCCTTTGAAGGCGAGGGCGAGCAACCCTCTTAAGGCGAGGGCGTGTAGCCTTCTGAAGGCGAGGGCATATATCCCTTTAAAGGCGAGGACATGCAGTCCTCTGATGGCGAGGGCATATAGCCCTTTAAAGGCCAGGACGTGCAGTCCTCTGAATTTGAGGACGTCTAGTCCTACGAAGGCGAAGGCGTGTAGCCCTCTGAAGGCGAGGACGTGAAGTCCTCTGAAGGCGAGGACGTGTAGTCCTCTGACAGTGAGGGCGTGTAGCCCTCTGAAGGATTTTTTCAATCGACGGATTAAGTCAAATGACTCCTATTCTTGATAACTCACTTCTCTCTAAAAAGACAAAATTTCTGGATTGATAAAATGAGGTCTCATGAATGTCTATATTTTTATTTGAAGACACAGTCAATCAAATGCTTTTTTTTAAAAAAAAAAACTTTTCTGCTTTACTCGTTGTTTGCGGCACCCTCACCAACGTGCAGGACGAGTAATCTCTGATTGAACGGTTTTGGAAGTCAACATTCAGGAGCGCAGGTTGATACTGAGGGCCCTCCAAAGTGTTTTGCAGGGGTATACCACCAACTGTTTGCCCTTTAGTTGCATATCCGAGGCAAGGCTCGAAGTCGGCTAGATTGTGGTGGGGAATTTCATGTGTCTCCCCCATGGGTTGAGAGACATGTGCATGACTAGATTGAGGTTATTGGCTCTCAATGAGTATTGGAGTGGAGTTATTGACATTCTCATTGGGAGTGTACGCCACATTGGGTGGTGTATAATTGGAAGGCAAGTCATATGGCGGGAGGGCGTGCTTTGTTTTGAATTTGCACACAATGGGGGCCGCCGATACTTGCCAACTCCTTGCCTCTCACATCCGAGGTTGGATGACTTATTTGATTGAGGCCAGATGGGAGCATCGGGTTCACCTTAGCGACAGCGCTGGTAGTGGCAATTGCAACCGCATCGGCTTCCATTATCTTCTTCATGCTCATCATGACCTCCATCATTGTGGCCATTTGCTCTTCCATGGCCTTCATGTCGGCCTTCATCTGCTCTTGCACCTCTTCTACGTCACCCATTACTCTAGCTCTAGCACGGGTTCAGTAAGGGCACTGTAAAGCAAGTTCTTTTCTTTTTGATAACAATGATTAAGTTTGTTTTTTTTTTTTGAGGAAAGAATGCAATGAGTAATGCAACCAATGAAAAGCATGGATGTATGCGAATGATGCACAGTTAAAGTATTGTGAATTTTTACGCAGGACATGGGGTTGAATCAATTTAGATTTTCAATATGGTCAATGACATCTTTATCAAGATGAAACTGGAAGTAACATGGACATCAACAATCCTAAATGTGTTTGGCAATAGACGAAGCAACGATGTAACTCGATCCATCTTTTGCCCCAATTTTTGCAAGATGGTTACTTCCATGCTTCAACTTGACTTGATGAACCTTTTCGTAAAAGCATGAGTTTGGTTCAACCCTATAATCCAAGGAATGCAATTCTGATTGCCAATACTTCAACAACATTTCATAGAGATGAAAGACTCGAGAATACCCATGCTATGCATGGAAAATGTAATTATGAAATTGAGATGCCTGAAGAAACATCTTTTCTTAGTTAACCATGCACTAGGTACCATGTTCAATCATCTTGTTTTTAAGTGAAATGGGTTTATGATCCCAACATGGTTGGCTCATGGTACATAACACATGCAACTAAGAATGTAGTGTGAATTTTCACACTTCCCCTTTTTTGTTTTGCAGAGGAAAATGCAAGGATCATGCATGAGCGAACATGAAAACAAAAGGTATGCAGTTTGTAGAACAAAAAGTATGTTGAACGCATATGCATGATGATGCAATGACTCATGCAAAATGTGATGCTAGAATATGATAAAGGACAAATGCAGGAACAATATGTTCATTATGATGCCATGAAGAGATGCTTATGCGATGCATGATATGAATGCATTTACGGACACGAGGGCCCGAAAAATTATCTCTTCTTGCGCATTTGGGGGTGCAGTGCCTCATGGGTGCAGTTTAAGAAGGTGATATGGATCTTCCGGCTTCCCATGACAAAAGACGAGACCAACATACAACGCGTGCGTGACGACATGATGTAGACACGCAAAAGCATAACACGGGGATGCACAGAGTATGGCAATATCCATAAATAATTACAAGCAAAGGCGTACATGACATTTAAGACTACATGCATGGCAGTGTTTAAAACGGCACGCGGCGTGTTTGCTCCGTGCCCCTATTTTAGGGACCTATAGGATAATATCTAGGGATCTCTAATAACTACTCCCAACGATCCATATCTCACATGGCTGTTTTCTAGAGGTATCATCACTCAAGATAATAATATTGCGGCGGTATGGAATACCAGCGACAACACATTATAAAGAGAGAAAGCTCTAGACGAGGTTTCACTATTATCAAGCAAGTCGGAGACCTAGCATGACCATAGATCCACCTCCACTCCTTAGATTTCCATGAACCCGGGTATAGGGCCCCTTTTTTTACTCAAACCCGTGGGTGCTTAGAAGGCGGTGTAAAAAATGAAAAAAGACAGCATTTACCATTTTTACACAGTTCAAGAGAAAACGCACACACTAAGTTTCATAATTCCACACTTTCCTAAAATAGGCCAAACTCACAAAAATAGTCTCTAGTGGAGTCGCCAACTGTCACAACCTACCCTTTGGCGGGCGAGCGAGGTGAGGCTCATGGATGCGTCTTCCATGAGAGGAAAATGCATGGAGTCGCCACCAACGTTTATTTGTGGTTAACATCGGAAAAACCGAAGGAAACGAATCATGAAGAATATTCCAGATTCGGGAGTTGTATTTATGTTTGAGGAAGGTATTAGAACCTCTCACGTTTATCCCAAAGGATAATAACCTTAAATTAGAATTGTGTGAAGTTATGTATTTAAATTTTATTTCTTTTTAATTTTTGAGGTCGACAAAAGCGGGGCTCTTGCTGCTACGTACCCTCCATCAAAGAGGAAATCAGACCTACGTAGTTCTTTCAAAAGGGCGAATCAAGCGATTCTTCTTACTTGGAAGGTGGTCCTTTTAAGGCGTTGGACCTTAAAATGATCCATTTTTACTTGGTGAGAAAAACTGAGGTATCGAACCTTAAAATCCTTTTTTAATGATTTTTTGCAGACAAGCTTGTCTTTGTGAGTTGATTTTAGCCTTAGTTTCACTTTAGTTATTAGTCAATTCAATTAAGAAAGAGAAATCCCAAAGAGAAACGTCCGATTGATTTTTTTTGTTTATTTTACTAAAAGATATTTTTTGATTATTATATTATTATTTTACCTCTTTTTGGTTTCCAACATGGTTGCGGCACGACCGAACGGTCGGATTTCATTTTAACAGAAATTAACGGATATTACAATTCAAATGATCAGTGGAAATTTATTTTATTTTTTGATTAGGCGAGAAAATGACTTAAGTAAATGACTAAAGCACGTCAAAAGGGGGTACGGAAAGTAAATGAAACGAAAATAAAAGTACATGAAACAAATGGGGACCACCAAGGGTGCATAGAATGAATTGAAAAGTTCGATTTCGGGAACTTACCGATTGAAGACCGAATAACGATGAAGAACGAACGATGAACGATGAAGAACGGTTGAAAATCTTCGCGAAATCACCCACGGAAACGTTACGGAAGCGCCTCGGCTTGGATTTTCTTCATGGAAACAATTTTTCTCACTAATTTTAAGTGATCCCGAAATACCAGGAGGGCTGAACCCCTTTCTCCTTCACTCCTCCCCCTATTTATAGGAAAATAGGGGAGGAGCTTGCCACCCAACTCGCCCAGGCGAGCCAGGTTGCTTCCTCCAGAAGCAACCGCCTTCTGGAGGAACATCCTGGAAGGCCCCAAATGGGCCTGGTTGCTATTTGCACCCTTTTTTTGTACTAAATACACCCCCATTGCTTTTTTGGGTGATTTTTTTTCTGTAACGTTATGAAACTTTACGAATTTCGTAACAACATAATTGCTCCTTTTTTGGCTTTTGAAATGTTACGGAACCTCACGGATTGCATAACAATGCCTCCTTTTGATTTCTGGTATGTTACGGAATCTCACAGATTGTGTAACAATGCTTCCTTTTGATCTCCGGCATGTCACAGAACTTCACGTATTGTGCAACAAAGGGTGCCAAGTACCTCGAAGCAGTCAAACAAAGGTTTCATGCCATCAAGCAATGGTCCCCGAACGAAATTAGGGTATGACAGCACCGCTTGAGTCCATTTGCTGAGCGAGGAAAGTACGCGCTAAGCCGAAATCCATTAATGCGCACTGAGAGTCCATTTTGTTGTGCGAAGACCTGCAGAGAACAGAGCTTGAAGAGGAAGTTGTCCTGAGAGATTGAGATGAGGTTCTAGAGGTGGAGGAGACATCCTCACCGCTTGTATTTCTTCAATCATTCCTTTTTCTCTTCTCTTTGTTGTAAAGGAAGCTTTCCAGTTATGGAGAGCTAAATCCTCAGTTGGTTCTTCCTTGTAGGTACTTGATGTAAATACTTGTATATCTATTTAATGATGTTTTATGTGTTCTCTGTGCTATCAGTATGTCATTCAACAGTGGAAACTGGTTTGATTCTTAGAACTTGATAAGACGGAGCTAGTTTATCACATTATCACGAGGGATCAGGGTACGGTAACCTAGTTGTTTGTATGTTTGTCTTAATGCGGTTTTGGTAGAGTTTAGTCCAACAAGAGGAATTTGAGGATGATGCTTGATCGGGATTAGGCTAGACTATCATGAGGAATTGGGGTTTAGCATTTCAAGAGACACCTTAGAACACATGAGCATTGTTAGGTAGAGAATATCCTTTTAACATCAGGCACCTAATAGGAAGACCAACATGTTGTCTACTTGTCTTTACGCATCATTACTCACATGAATTTCCTTTTAATAGTTAGTTTACATACCTGTTCATAGTCCACACATCTCTTTTCATACTAGACACCTATTCTCTGAATAAAGCTTTACCAAGTAACACAAGTTCCCCGAGAGTTCGATCCGATGCACTTGTCGGGTTTGAACAATAATCTTATTATTTTTTATTTATATAAAATCTTTTAAAGATTTCTTTTAGGAATTTATACATGATTTTTTTAATTCCTTTCATAAATTTTTGCAACGTTATTTACAGATACAATATTTACTTGGGTTATTTCAAGCATAAATCAATGATAGCATTAAATATAATTTAAGGATATGATATTTACTTGCTATAATTAATGTTTTATATTTTTTTGCTATCATGATTGAGTGAAAATTTAGCAGTAATAGATCCTTCTCATTTATTTGTATGTCTAGTATTTTTTTTTTAATTAAATTGATTGACACGATATATTGCAAATGTAATCCCTATCATAAAAATTGATTTAATTAAAATTGTATAGATTTTGTATGAAATTATTTATGCGAATTGTGTTCGGCCCAAAGGAAGATGCAATTTGGCCAAATAATATTTTGTACCTGTGATGATAAATGTGTGACAATTATAAAGGTATTTTCATGTGAATAATAGTTAGTCCAAAGAAATGCTATTATTAGACAATTTATTGTGAATATTTGATCATTGCGTTGAGAGTACCAATTACAAATTAATTTCTCTAGGAATTAATGTTGTGCTAGGTATCTTGTGATGGGTCTGTTCTACAAAATATTTGCATGTTTTTTTATATATGTATATATATATATATATATATATATATATATATATATATATATATATATATATATATATATATATATATATATATATATATATATATATATATATATATATATATATATATATAGAATAATTACATGCTTGCGATGGTAAACATGTGGCAATTATAAATAGTATGATTTTCCTTGTGAATAATGAAATGTTTAAAGATAATCATTATTTGATCGGAATAATCATCATATAAGTTTTCCATGTGAGCAATGGAGTGTCCAAAGACAACCTTTGTTTGACAAGACTTATCACCAATGTTTGATCAATGTGTTGAGAGTACCACTTGCAGTTAGTCTTTTTCAATCCAAAGATTGAGGATTAATGGTGCACTAGGTATCTTGTTTGGGTCTTAAAATTTACCATAAAGATTATTTATGCATTGTATGTTTATTGTTCTCTTCTTTAATTGTTGCTGTTGTTACTACTATGGTTTAAATTACTCATATTATTTAAATTCCAAAGTTGCATGTATAAAATTTAGAGTTTGAGGAGAGTCAGTTGAGAGTTGAAGATATGGCATTATTTTTTTTCTAAAAAAGAAATAGGAGAACAAGATAAGGAATTTCCTTTTTGCTTTCGTAGGATGAGAAATATAAAAAAAGGTCCCATTTACACTATTTAGTGTGTGAAAATGGTAAACTTCTCATTTTTTTTGTTTTAAAGTTAATTTATTTTTGTATCGAAGGATTTTAGTGGGTAGATTTTGGTTCTACTACAAACAAAAGCATGTCTATACGATTCTACCTATGGAGTCATCCGCCAAGTGATAATGAAAGATTCTTCTATGTGGGCGATGACATAAAGTTATAGTTGAAGCTATGAGAACTTTTATGTTACTTAATTTCATTGTAATTTGGTTAAGACATATATTTAACTATTTATTAAACCAAATTTTATTTCTAATTTGGACAAATTCAATTATTCTTATCAATTAGAAATAATAATGTTAGTCTCTTGTGTTATTCAAATGTTGCAAGTTATGAGTTCTTTTATGGATATTTGAGTGTTCCTATTGCAAACATTTTTTGAGTGATACACAACTTAAAATTAAATGAGAATTTCGTTACTTTATAATATAAGCACTTAAGTCATATCTCTTAATAGAGAATTTGGATGCTTGTGTTATAGGAAATTCTAGATCCTTTATATTGGTTGGACCTTATGATGCAATCCTACCCCGCAAGGGCATTGGATAGAAAACTCCAAGTAGATTGGGCCAGAGATGCAAGAGAAGGCCCTAGGGTTCTTATGAGCCTTGGGTAGATTTCAGGCCCATGGGCTAAGTACGAGCCCACTTATCTTTGTAAATATTAGATTAAGGTTTCATTATTTTTGGGCCTTGTACTTAGGGCTCCATAATGTAGGTAGGATACCCTAGAAATATAGGATTTTTCAGCCCTTCTATTTTAGGGCACCTAGACTAGTTTTTGTATCAGGGGTAGTTTTGTAATTTCACATGCACTAAGTGGATATTTGATGTGTGTGGTTGGAAATAAATTTAATTGAATTGCTAGAAGCCCAATCCAATTAAATTTTAGAGGGGGAGGTGAGCATTTGCTTACTACACCCCATTGCCACATCATATAGTCACACTTTGTGCATGTCCTTCATACTTTTCATGCCTCAAGACACCTAAGCACACTTAGTGAAGAATCTTGGAATTTATCTTGGATTAGTGGGCTGAACCATAACAAAAATTCACTAATCATAATTAGTGAAATTTTGGCTCCAAAGTTTGGCTCCACAAATTCAATTTCAAATTCAAGTGAAATTTGAATTTCCCTCCAATTTTGTGTGACACTTAGGCTATAAATAGAGGTCATGTGTGTGCATTTTTTTTTCAACTTTGATCATTTGAATATTAAACTTCAGATTTCAAAGCTCATTTAGAGCACAAAATTTCGTGCTCTTCTCTCCCTCTCCCTTCATTCATCTCCTTCTTCCTCCAAGCTCTTATCCATGGCCTCCTATGGTGGTGAGCTTCTTCTAGACTCATCTTCTCCTTGAAGTGGCATCTCCTCTCTCTCTTCCTTTCTCCATTCCGCTGCCATTCATCTTCCAAGAAGCAAAGGAATCCATTGATGAAGAAGATCCTAGGCCTACAAGCTCCAATGGAGCTTGCATCATGTGGTATCAGAGCATCTTCATCAAGGTGATGTTCTTTTGCTTCCTCTATCTTTTTGTTCGCTGAATTCTCTTTAATTCCTTGTTCTTCATCTTATTCTCCATGTATATCCTCCATTGTATTGTGGTTTGGTGCTGTTTAGAGTAGATTCAAAAAAAAAATAAACCGATTAAATCTTAGATCTACACTTGTTCTTGCATTTCTATGGTTCAAATTTTGTAGATCTACTCTTGAATCTTGTTTTTGTGTTGATTTTAGGTTCTATCATTTTTCATTCATAATATTCTTGTGCTGAACCTTAGATCTAAATTTTCTTCCAAAATATTAATTAGAAAAAAAAACACAAAAATCTAAGTGTAAATCACTTAATCCATGTTGTCTTAGAGTCATGTTTAGTCATAGTAATTGTCACATTATGTTCTAAGTTTGTGTTGAATTTTATTTTGTTGATTGAATTCTAGATACATTTGTTCATGTATTCTTGTCATTCTTAGCCTATCTTTTGAATTTTGAGTCTAATTCATGCATGTTATTTAGTTCATAACATGTTCTAAATCAATTCCTAGAAGTAGTCTTGTTCTTGAACTTTTTTTTTGCTTTCTAAGTTTCCTACATGATGCCTATGATGAAGTTGAGTTGTGGTGCTGAGTTGTGGCTGGATTTGTGAATCAAAATAAGTCTTAAGCTCTCTTTAATTGTGTTATTCAAGATAATTGAGCATAAGCAAACACAAATTGTAACTATCCAAGCCTTAAGCAACATAAACACTACTCTTGATTTCTAGGTTGAAATTGTTGGTGCTGGCAGCTTGAACATACGAACTTTTATAAATTACTGGGAATTGTTCACTACGTTTTTTGAGCTGAAACTTTTCCTGAATTTTCTAAACATCTGGACCAAAATTATAAAAAAAGAACCAAGCGATTTGGATTAAAGGAAAAAATAAGAAAAATCTCACAAGTTGGCAAAAAAATCAGTGTCCAAGAAAAAAAAGGAAAAGTGAAAGGAAAGTGTTCTTGTTGTTTTGGCTCAAAATTTGTTCTATAATTGGTGCCTATTTTATACCAATCCTAGTTCTGAAATTTCAATTGAAAATTATTGTGAAAACAAGTGTCAAAACTAGAGGTTTCTTGAGTCTTTTTTTTAGAGTTGTTCTACTCTACTCTAGAGCCATTCTAGGTTTCTCTGAGTCCTAGCTTGCTTTTTTTGTGCTTTTCATTGCTTTAATTGTTGAATAATACTTGGAAATTTGTCTTGTTAAAAATCTATTGGTTTAGCTTTCATTTCATTTTTTTTGGTCTTTGGTTATTGCTTGTCTCTTTGGTTATTGCTTGTCTCTTTTTTCCTTTCTTGTGAGTTGCCATATAGGGAATTGGAAAGGAGGATTGGTGCCATATCTTGAAGAATTTGAGTCAAGAAGAAAGGGGCCAACTACCTTAAGAGCTATTGGACTAAGAAGCACTCCAAATTGAGTGAAACACTAAAGAGAGAATAGCCACCACAATTGAGGATTTTTTTCTTTGTAATTTTCTAATTGGCAATTTGCTTTGCTTACAAATTTTGTAACAAAAAGGCCTTTCATTGGAAGTAAGTTGGGAGCCTCCGCTAGGTCACCCTACTTCCATTTGTGTGTAATAATTTTAGGCAATTTCCCCTTAGGATAGTGAGTGTTTTGTTGGGAACCTTAAATGAGGTCATCCAAACACTCTTAGGATCCGCCTAGTTTGCATTTCTTGCACTTTAATTTCTTGCTTATTTTCATAGCTTATTTCCTTTACCCTCCATTGTCAAACCGCCTAGATAGCTTGCCTTTTACCAATTAGTTTTTACCTTATCTTTCACACCTCTTTTAGTGTTTATTTTGGCTAGTTTCAACCATAGTTTATTTTACATTTTTTTTCAAACCCCCAACAAGAAAGAACCATAACTTAGGAACCAACATGAGTCTTCATTCTTCATCTAGTGTTAATGGTGAGGGTTCTACTCCTAAGGACCCCTTGTATAAGATATTAGATGAGTTGAGATCCCTTAAGTTGTGGAAAGAAAAACAAGAGAGAAAAGAAAAAGGTAAAAAAAGAGTGGAAGAAATAAGTCAAGATGAAAGAGAGAAAATAAGAGAGGAAGAAAGAAGAAAAATAATGAAAGAAATGAAAAGAGAAAAACATGTCTCCTATAGTAGTCATAACTCTTGCAAGAGCCTAAGTGAAGAACTTCGTGACTATTATGAAGGAAGGCATAGGTCACATCTTAGACCTCACTCCCATAGGAGAGAAAATGAAAGAAAGCCTCAAGAGGTTAACATTAAACTCCCATACTTCCATGGGAAGGACAATGTATAGGCTAATTTAGATTGAGAAATAAGGGTAGAGCAACAACTTAAAAGGAAGTCTACTTCAAAATCTTATGGCCCTCACTCTTATCCAAAGAAAGACCAAGGTCAAGGAATCTTAGGGGTGAGACCTTCTAAGCCCAAAGATGATAAGGGGAAGACAATAGAAAAGCAACCCCTTAAGGCTAGTATGCAAGAGAAGACTAGCTCCATGAAGTGCTTTAAATGTCTTGGAAGAGGAGACATTACTTCTCAATGCCCCACCAAGAAAACCATGATTATGAGGGGCCAAGACATTTATAGTAGCCAAGATGAGGCTACTACTTCACCTTCCTCAAGTAAAAGTGAAGAAGCAAAAGGGGAAGAATCTAGTGAAGAGATCTACCCCCAAGAAGAAGGACAACCTTTAATGGTTAAGGAGGAGTGTAAGGAGGTAAGTGTCTCCTCCAAGAGGTTAGCTAAGAAGGAAAGACATTTTGAAATAAAGACAAATATTAAAGAAATTTCCCTTCTTAGACAACCTCCACATTTTCTCCTTTGTAAAAAGACACTTGTTAGCATTGCCACATCTCTTAGGCTTGAGTTTATTCCTCAAGTAAAGGAGTTGTTGGATGAGGGTTTGGTTAGCAAGAGATTAAATCCTTGTGCTTTGTTGGTGCCCAAAATAGGTATTATTGGGTGGTGCAACACTCTTTTGTAAAATCACTTGTGCACCCAACATCTTCATGATTTGTGTACATAGGGACTCATTAGGTAGGTTTGTTCTTATTTTTAGTTTCAATACAAACTTAGGCACTCATATGGGACACCTTAGGTTTGTCATACTTTTTGGTGGGAATAATCAACATGAAAATACAGAAAAAGGTATGTTCTATTGCTTTACTTTTCTTAATTTTTTAAATTATGATCAAGGGGTTCCCATGAACCCTAAGAGAATAAAGGTGATTCCTGAGTGGCCTACTCCACCAAGTGTAAGAAAAATTTGGGGCTTCCAAGACTTAACAAACTTTTACAAAAGGTTTGCCCCATATTTTTCTATACTTAGAATAGGTTTTTCCAAAGTTGGGCTAGAGATCCTATCCCGCAAGGGTATTGGGTAGAAGACTCCAAGTAGATTGGGCTAGAGATCCAAGGGAAGGCCCTAGGGTTCTCATGAGCCTTAGGGTAGATTTCGAGCCCATGGGCTAAGTATGAGCCCGCTTATCTTTGTATATATTAGAATAGGTTTTTCCTTCGTTTGGGCCTTGTATTTTGGCCATTCTAGTAGTATAGGGTTTTAGCCTTGTATTTCGGGGCATTTTGAGTAGTCTTTGTAGTAAGGACTTTTTTTGTATTTTCTTGTTTTTTGTCATGGGGATTGTCGTAACCTACCCTTCGGCGGGAGGGCGACGCGTGACTCGCGGGATGCGTGTTCCACAAAAGGAATATGCGCGGAGTCGCCACCAACGTTTATTTGAGGAAAACGTCGGAAAAGACGCGATCTACGAACTTTTTAAGTGAAAGGCTCGGGAGTTGTATTTACGCACGGGGAAGGTATTAGCACCCTACACGTCCGTCACAAGGGACGACAGCCTTTCATCGAATGTGCAAACATGACTTTGATTTTTACGTTCCCTTTTATGTCCTTATGCCCCTTTATATATTTTTCTTTTTGTTGTGGTCGACAAGGGTGTTTTCCCTTTGCTCCTACGTATTCCTCAATTTGTGATGAGGAAATCAGACCTACGTAGTTCTTTCTTATGCGTGAATCAAGTGATTCTTTTTTACTTGAAAGGTGATCATTTTAAGGCTTTGGACCTTGAAAATGATCCATTTTACTTAGTAAGAAACATAAATGATAAACTTTCAAAATCCTATTTTTGTGGACGAGCTTGACTAGGTGAGTCGATTTTAGCCTTAGTTTCACTTTAGTTATTTAGTCAATTCAATTAAGAATGAGAAATCCCCAAAGAGAAAACGTCCGATTGATTTTTCGCTTTATTTTACTAAAAGGTATTTTTTATTATTATATTATTATTTACCTCTTTTTTTTATTTCCAACGTGGTTGCGGCACGACCGATCGATCGGAATTCATTTCAACCAAAGTTAACGGATGGTACAATTCAAACGATCGGTGGAAATTTATTTTATTTTTAGGTTAAGCGAGGAATGACTTAAATAAATGGCTTAAGCACGTCAAAAGGGGGTAGAAAAAGTAAATGAAAACGAGAATAAAAATACATGAAACCAAATGTGGACCACCACGGGTACATAGAATGAATTGAAAGGCTTGGTTTGAGGTACTTACCCGTTGAAGACTGAAGAACGATGAAGAACGAATGAAGAACGTCGAAGAACGGTCGAAAACCTTCGCGAAATCACTCACGGAAACGTTACGGAAGCGCCTCGGCTTGGATTTTCTTCACAGAAACAATTTTCCTAAGCAAATTCGAAAGAGATAGAAGTGCCTAAGGGGCTGAACCCTTTTCTACTTCACTTCTCCCCCTATTTATAGAAAATTGGGGGATAAGCTTGCCACCCAGCTCGCCCAGGCGAGCAAGGTTGCTTCCTCCAGAAGCAACAGCCTTCTGGAGGAATCTTCTGGAGGGCCCAAGTGGGCCTGGTTGCTATTTGCACCCCCATTTTTTATAAATACACCCCCTGCCTTTTTTGGTGATTCTTTTTCCGTAAAGTTACGGAAACTCACGGATTTCGCAACGATACTTGTTTTCTTTCCGTAATGTTATGGAACCTTGCGGATTACATAATCATCCCCTTTTTGACTTACGGAATGTTACGGAACCTCACTAATTGTGCAACGATGCTTCCTTTTGATTTCCGGTGCGTCACGGAACCTTACGGATTGTGCATCAATACCTTCTTTTGATTTTCGGCATGTCCCGGAACTTCACAAATTGCCTAATGATGGGTGCCAAGCACCTCACAAGGACCAAACAAAAGTTACATGCCACCAAGCAAAGGTCCCCGGACGAAATTAGGGTATGACAGTTGCCCCTCTTTACTTGTCTTTTATTGGAGATAAAAGGGAAGTAAAGATAAGACACTAATTTCGTTCCTCTCGGTTGACGAGAGTCGCGGGTGACCATAAAATACCTCCGCATGTTCATGACTTGTTGTCCTCGGGGGAACAAAAGGTGCAGAAGACGATGTCAGTCTCTGCATGCTATCAGGCTTTTCGTCTTACAGATAGCAAAAAGGAACGTTTATACAGATAACCACTCGGGTATTTCCGCCCGTCAGCGTGACTCAAAAGTCAGTATGACAGATCTTGTGAGCGCGGAAGATGACGTAAATCTCCGCGTGTCAACGGGCTTGTCGGCCGCGATTGACGAAGGGCACAGAAGACGACGTTAGTCTCTGCGTGCTATCAGGCTTTTCGTCTTACAGATAGCAAAAAGAATGTTTATACGGATAACCACCCGGGTATCTCCGCCCGTCAGCGTGACTCGAAAGTCAGTATGACAGATCTTGTGAGCACGGAAGATGACGTAAATCTCTGCGTGTCAACGGGCTTGTCGGCCACGATTGACGAAGGGCACAGAAGACGACGTTAGTCTCTGCGTGCTATCAGGCTTTTCGTCTTACAGATAGCAAAAAGAATGTTTATACGGATAACCACCCGGGTATCTCCGCCCGTCAGCGTGACTCAAAAGTCAGTATGACAGATCTTGTGAGCGCGGAAGATGACGTAAATCTTCGCGTGTCAACGGGCTTGTCGGTCGCGATTGATGAAGGGCGCAGAAGACGACGTTAGTCTCCGTGTGCTATAAGGCTTTTCGTCTTACAGATAGCAAAAAAGGTTTTGAAAGAGCGGACAACCACTTGGGTATCTCCGCATGTCACGTGACTCCAGTGCCAGCATGACAGAACTTGTGAGGGTGGCCGACAAAAGCGAGGCTCTTGCTCCTACGTATCCTCCAATGAGGAACTCAGACCTACGTAGTTCTTGATAACTTGTGAGACTTGAAAAAGTCTCGGTGTTTTCTCCACTAAAATGCAAACATGCTTTAGTAAAGAGACAAATATTCCAACTGATTAGAGCAGCGTATGCTTTTTTGAGTGGAAAACAATGCGTCTACCGGGGATGGAGAGTCTGCTGATGAAACCCCCCCATAACCATAAATGAGATTTTGGATGTTTAACATTTCGTTTCTAAATGACCATTTAGAGGAAACACTGGGTTTGACAAAAATAGAAGAAATCCAATCAAAGTGTATCAATCTCGCACAGGTAAGTGTTTTATCCTAATTCCGAACCATAGATATGTCATGACTTGATTTTACAAATCATTTCCTATCAAATCAAAGATTACATGCGTGATCATGGATCAATAGGACTTCCCTTGGAAACAGGTTCTTTTGGTGGGTTTTTCGGCTTTTTTCTGTTTTTGTTTAGTGCGGGGCAAAAAGTCGCTAGCACACAGGATTTTGGTTGTCAATTAAAGGGAGAAGACCATTTTAGGTCGTGGTTTCCTTTCCTTCTTTTTGTTCATTTGGTGACAATCCTGTATTGCTCAGATATTGTCCAGTCCAAAGACCTTTCTGCACATTTCTTCTGTTTTCTTTCGATCTTTGATCAGGAGCTTTCTTTCCTTCTTCTTTTTTTTTTTTTTTACTTTCTCCAATTCTTTGATTGGGAATTTCCTTTCTTTTCTTTTTGCTTTCTCCCACTCTTTGATTGGGAATTTCCTTTCTCTTCTTTTTGCTTTCTCCCACTCTTTGATTGGGAATTTCCTTTCTCTTCTTTTTGCTTTCTCTTTGATTTGAAATTTTCCTTCTTTCCCTAGGTCAAGGTTTATGGTGAGTCAGGATCTTGGCTTAAGGCTTGTAGAATGGCTAGACATGATACATGTCAGGGTTTGGTTTGGTTCAAGGATAAAAGGGATGCCCCACATTATTTCCATGACACAAAATGCAAAAATGGCGATTTGGAAATTTTATGCAAAACTGGTCATGCATGCACCTATGCGGACACTCAAGTGTCAAACTTTTATGGTCATGTGATGCTAGGGATCAGGATTCATTTCCTCTATTTTAGTCAACCCAATGTTTCCAAAATATGTTCTTTTATCAATTTGTGCATTCATCCGAGTCCATTTTGGGTACTCGGGAAAATTTCACAGCATTCACCCTTCAGGTGTACACACATTTGTTTTTCAACAACTAGCTATGATCAGCGAAATTTTTTTTTTCAAAGAAGAGTTGGAAGTCATCTCTTTTCGAAAGCATGTTAGTTTTTTAGCTAGACAACTTATTATTCCTTTCTTTTTCCTCTCTCTTTTTTCCTTACTTGCTCTCCTTTTTTATTTTTTTATTCTTATTTTTATCATGATTTTTGTTTGTTTTATTTTTAGGACGATGTTCCTAAACGAAGAACTCTACACGGTTCCAGAATTTCAAATAAACATCATCGATAATAATGATATAAGCATTAACGCAATAATCCAAACAAAAATGTATGCGTTGTACAAAAGACAATCGAAACAACAAAAACAAACATTAGTCTCTCAAGTCAAAATAACATAACATAAAAATGATAAAAGAAATATGAAGGAAAACATGAATCTGGGGATCTCCCAGTCATGTAGCTCCACTCCCTCCCAAGAAGTCAAGCAAATAGGCCATCTCCTCGTCCTCGTGGGCCTCCTCTCCATCGTCGGGAGCCTCTGGGGGTGCCTCTCCTGCTTGGGCCTCGGGCCAATCCCCGGGCCATGCGACCTCTGCCCTGAACTGGTCTGGAGTAGGGCATGAAAAAGAAGTGAAGCCCTGGCTCTGCATGCTGAGGCTCAGCTGGTACAGACAATCATGGGTCTGTACATGTGCCCGGTGGTTGGCCGCCTGTTGGCGAACCAAATGCCGTAAATACTGCTCCATGTCAAATGACCCAACCGGGCCAGCCTGATGAGGTGGTGGTGGTGCGCCTGCGGCATGTGGAGCATCACCCTGAGCCTGTCTCTGGGTGCAATACTTTTCAATAAAAGCCCGGGTGATGGGCGGTCGAATCACCTTGGTAGGTGCCACGGGGACTCCGAACGACTGGCAGAGTCCTGTGATCAGTGCGGGAAATCCCAGGGCCCGGTTGGACTTATCTGCGCCACGTGAATACTCATCCGTGTCAGGATGGCGTACACCAGCTAACACTTCGGCAGAGGGAGGTCGGAATTATGATCGCTGGGCAGGATGTTGCTGAGCAGCAATGTCATCCATATCTGGGTCAGGTTGGTCATGTTGGTGCGCATAATTCGCACTCGCCTCCCTGCAGCAGTCCGGGCAAAATCCTGCCCCGGTATACACAGCAACTGGGCGATGGCCTCCTCATCAAAACCATCGGACCGGTTCCTCCTCTGGCCATACTCGCACTCCTGGCCCTCTTCCAGCACTAAAGGATATCCTAGGAACTGGCTGATAGCATCCGCATCGAACGGGATCCACTGACCCCTCACCCAGGATCTCATATCTCGCACGCCCTCCTCCGTAGGCCAAGCATTGGCATAAAATTCGAGGGCTATGTCTGGGTCGAATTTGGCCATGGGGGTAACCAGTGATGCCCACCGCCGGCGAACTATCTCCCCCTGGAAATCGGCATACTCATCGTCCCTGAGCTGGACGCGTCGCTCCCGGAGAAATGACCAACCCCTGATGGCCTCGAAGCGCTGCTGGTGTTCAGCACTCCTAAAGCGGTGGCTGTCATACTCGGGTGCAGAACTGGTTCCTTCGGCCGCTTTATCCCTCCTGGACCTCTTTGAGGCAAGCTTCCTCGGGGCCATTTCCTGCGAAGGCAAACATTTGGAGAGTTAGTTTTACCAAGAAATGTTATTCTCAAAACGCAAATGGCATACGACCCCCCCCCCAATAACACAAACATCAATGTAAATTTAGAGCGAACTCATGCACATACTTCCTTTCGAACATTCACTCGCACAACATATTCTTCTAACTAAGAAAAATGCACCTAGGCACAATCAGGGCACCTTCGTCACCTAGATTATTTATATGTACTTCCAAGGTGTATTTGCTACCTACATCACATGCACTTCCTTTGCTAAATTTACATACATGCATACTCAAAGCATTTTGGCTACCAAAAATAGCATACGTGCACATTCTGGTATTTCTAATACCTATACATATACAAACTTTGTGATGAATCTTGGCTACCTACACAATAAGGTGCTACATTTCATGCTTTATTCAAGTGTTTTTGCTACCTAAAGCCGCATGCAAATTCAAGTATATTTTCTTTTGCTGACTAAAATTGCATTCAAATTAAAAGGTATCTTTGTAAGGTATTTCCTTTACATAACATGCAACATATATATATTTTGTGAGACATTTTGACTACCAAAAATTACATGTACATACATCCAAGTATTTTGCTACCATACCCAAAGTGTAAGTTGCCAAAGGTATTTTGCTACTCATTCCACACCCACACGTTTATGATGAACAAAATTCCTAAACATCTAGGCGTAGGGAAACTATTGTAGCGTGGCTCATAGCTGATTGCTGGCTGTCATACCCTAATTTCGTCCGGGGACCTTTGCTTGATGACATGCGACTTTTCTTTGGTCCTTGCAAGGTGCTTGGCACCCATCATTAGGCAATTTGTGAAATTCCAGGACATGCCGGAAAACCAAAAAATATTGATGCACAATCCGTAAGTTTCCGTGACACATCGGAAATCAAATGGAAGCATCGTTGCTTAATTAAGTGAGGTTCCGTAACATTCCGTAAGTCAAAAAGGGGATGATTATGTAATCCGCAAGGTTCCGTAACATTACGGAAAGAAAACAAGTATCGTTACGAAATTCGTAAGTTTCCATAACTTTACGAAAAAAGAATCACCAAAAAAAAGCAGAGGGGGGTGTACTCAGTAAAAATGGGGGTGCAAATAGCACGCAGGCCCACTTGGGCCCTCCAGAATATTCCTCCAGAAGGCTGTTGCTTCTAGAGGAAGCAACCTGGCTCGCCTGGGCGAGCTGAGCTCGCCTGGGCGAGCTGGGCGGCAAGCACCTCCCCTATTTTGCTATAAATAGGGGAGGAAGTGAAGAAGAAAAGGGTTCAGCCCCTTAGGCACTTCTCTCTCATTCGAATTTGCTTGGAAAAATTGTTTCCGTGAAGAAAATCTAAGCCGAGGCGCTTCCGAAACGTTTCCGTAACGTTTTCCGTGAAGAATTTCGCAAAGGTTTCAACCGTTCTTCGACGTTCTTCATTCGTTCTTCATCGTTCTTCGATCTTCAACGGGTAAGTACCTCGAACCAAGCTTTTCGATTCATTCTATGTACCCGTGGTGGTCCACATTGTGTTTCGTGTATTTTTATTCTTGTTTTATTTACTTTTTATACCCCCTTTTTGACGTGCTTAAGCCATTTTACTTAAGTCATTTCTCGCTTAACCTAAAAATAAAATAAATTTCCACCGATCGTTTGAATTGTATTATCCGTAAACTTCGGTTAAAATGAATTCCGACCATTCGGTCGTGCCATAACCACGGTTGAAATCATAAAAGAGGTAAAAAATAATATAATAACAAAAATATACCTTTTAGTAAAATAAAGTGGAAAATCAATCGGACGTTTTCTCTTTGGGATTTCTCATTCTTAACCGAATTGACTAAGAACTAAAGGTGAAACTAAGGCTAAAATCAAACTCGCCTAGTCAAGCTCGTCCACAAAAATAGGTTTTTGAAGTTTGTCATTTCATTTCTCACTAAGTAAAATGGATCATTTTCAAGGTCCAACGCCTTAAAATGATCACCTTTTAAGTAAAAAAGAATCACTTGATAAGAAAGAACTACGTAGGTCTGATTTCCTCATCGCAAACTGAGGAATACGTAGGAGCAAAGGGAAACACCCTTGTCGACCACAAAAAAGAAAAAATATAAATAGGGTATAAAGGATATAAAGACATAAAAAGGGAACAAAAAAATCAAAGTCACGTTTGCACATTCGATTAAAGGCTGCCGTCCCTTGGGACGGGCGTGTGGGGTGCTAATACCTTCCCCGTGTGTAAATACAACTCCCGAACCTTTTACTTAAAAGTTCGTAGATCGCGTCTTTTCCGGTTTTTCCGATGTTTTCCTCAAATAAACGTTGGTGGCGACTCCGCACGTGTTCCTTTCGTGGAACACGCATCCCGCGAGTCTTGCGTCGCCCTCCCGCCGAAGGGTAGGTTGCGACAGTTGGCGACTCCACTGGGGAATGTTTTTAGAGAGTTAGGCCATTTAATCTTGTGCAATGTTTTACCGTGACTTATCCCTTTGTTGGTTTCCCTTCATTATGTTCTTGTGTATATAAACTCTTTGTTGCTTTTAGTGCGTTTTAAAATGTATGCATGAGGTAAATATTTATTCATTTGATGCACACAAACACCAACACTATTTGCACACACTGTGAGTGAAAAAGGGCCCTATACCCGGGTTCATGGGAACATAAGGAGCGGAGGTGAATCTGTGATCATGCTAGGTCTCCGACTTGCTTGATTACAGTGAACCCTCATCTAGAGCTTTTTTTTATTTGAAAACTTATTGTTGCTAGTAGTCCCTACTGCTGCAATATGTTCTTCGAAGAGAATGATACCTCTAGAAACTATCAAAAGAGATATGACTACCTTGGGGGTTATCACTGAATGCCTAGTTAGTTCTCTCCCTTATAAGTCCCTTAAATAGGAGCACGGAGCAAACACGCTGCGTGCCATTTTTCACAACTGCCATGCATAAGTATCATATACCCCTTTTGCTTATGTTCAGTGAATATTGTCATACTATGTACATTCCCGCATTGTGTCTTTTAGGCATCACATATGGGTTCTGTCTTGATCCCTTCTGTAAACAAACCAACGGAGGGTCCGTGTCGCCTTCTTAAAAACGTATGTTGGGGCACTTTGCTACCCCTAGATGTTGTATCTAAGAAGGAGACAATTCCTCGGGCCCCCGCATTCCTAGATTGCATCTGTGTCATATGCATTCCATCATGCATTCATCCATCCCACCCATGAGATATCGGAGTTTTGATTTGCACCAGCTTTTGTCTCACTTTAGTAAGCATGGGAACAAATCAAACCGGCAAGAGGTTCTACCAAGTCAAGGTTAAAAGCCTAGATACCACCAGCATCAAGGAATTAGGGTGGCTGATGAAACCTCTCCAAATGCAAGCCTTCCGCAAGACTTACGGAAAGATCTTAGAGTTGACCATAGCAGAGGTGTCCATAGAAGCCATTGCATCACTCACCCAATACTACGACCAGCCTTTGAGGTGCTTCACATTCGGAGACTTCCAATTAGTACCAACCATTGAAGAATTTGAGGAAATTCTAGGATGTCCTCTCGGGGGAAGAAAACCATATCTTTCATCCGGGTGTCTCCCCTCTTTGAGCAGAATTGCAACTGTGGTCAAGGATTCAGCAAGAGGTTTGGACCGCATAAAACAGACTCGGAATGGCATAGCGGGCCTACCACGGGGGTACCTAGAAGACAAGGCGAGGGGTATGGCCAATCAAGGAGATTGGGTCCCGTTTATGGATGTGTTAGCTTTGCTAATTTTTGGGGTCGTCCTCTTTCCAAACGTGGATGGTTTGGTGGACCTAGCAGCAATCGACGCTTTCCTTGCATACCACCATAGCAAGGAAAGTCCGGTGGTAGCTGTCTTAGCAGATCTATTTGACACATTTGACCGAAGGTGCGAAAAGAGTAGCGCACGGATCATCTGTTGCTTGCCCGCCCTCTGTGTTTGGTTGGTTTCGCACTTGTTCCAACAAGACACAAGGCATCCATGTCCGCTCCTGAGCCATCGCTCGTGTACTGAAAAGAGGAGAATAGATTGGGACCAGCTTTTGGCTGGGATAGGAGGTAGAACAATCAGTTGGTTCCCCCGATGGAAGGAAGGAAAAGAAGGAGTCCTTTTCTCATGTGGAGGATACCCAAACATTCCGCTGGTAGGAACGAGGGGTTGTATTAACTACAATCCCGCGCTCGCTATAAGACAACTAGGGTACCCCATGAGGGGAGCACCGACGGAAGAAAGCATGTCTCCTTTGCTTGTATGGGATTTCGGCGCACAAAATTTCAAGGCTATACAAAGAATCCATAAGGCATGGGAAACCCCGTTAAGTAAAGATCAAGAGCTTAGGGGCATTCGTAATGGCATCATTGGTGGGTACCACGAATGGCTGAAAGTTCATATACGAGGTTTAGATTGGCTCGCCAAGTTAAAAGTCGTCAGCGAAGAGAGTTTTGAAGCACCGGAAGAGGACGAAGAAGTCCAAGCTCTCAAAAGCGAGTTAGGAAAGGCGAAACTTGCCAAGGAGAAGTTCAAGTTGGCCGCTACACACATTCGGAAGGAGTGTGCCGGGTTACGGGAAGAGAATGCAATTACCGCAAGAGCTCTTGAACAAGAGACCAAGAGGGCTCGCAAGGAAGAGTATGGCCGGAATAAATTTCGCGGAGCTCTGTGGGGTAGCAATAGTGAACTCAAGCTGCGAAGGGAAGAGAGGGACCAGTCGCGAGCACATAGCATGGTTCTGAAAGAAGAGTTAGATGCTTGTTCAAGGTCCAAAAGAAGCTTGTCTCAGCGTTTATGCGAGACGGAGACCAACATGCTAGCTATCATCGCCAAGTACCAAGAAGAGTTAGGTCTAGCCACGGCCCACGAGCATAGGATCGCGGACGAGTATGCTCAAGTATACGCGGAAAAAGAGGCTAGAGGAAGGGTGATCGACTCTTTACACCAAGAGGCAACCATGTGGATGGATCGATTTGCTCTTACCTTGAACGGGAGTCAAGAACTTCCCCGCTTGTTAGCCAAGGCCAAGGCGATGGCAGACACCTACTCCGCCCCAAAGAGATTCATGGGCTTCTCGGCTATTGTCAGCATATGATAGACTTAATGGCCCACATAATTAGAAATCGTTAGGAAACTTGTATGGTCTCTCAGACCTTGACTAGATACGACTTTCTTTTTGAAATAAAATGAGTTGGTCCCATGTTTCTACTCCAAAAGCTTGTGCAAATCAAATCACTCCTACATTTCATCTCTAGCATGCATTTTCTTTCTTTCTTTACCCACTCCTCACGTTTGGTTTTTTAGGGAAAAACACCATAACTAAACGCGCCACAAGGCATCCCTATCGCACCAGATCCAAATCTAGAACGATGGGTGATCAAGAGGAGACACAGGAACAGATGAAAGCCGACATGTCGGCTCTGAAAGAACAAATGGCCTCCATGATGGAGGCCATGTTAAGTATGAGGCAGCTCATGGAGAAGAACGCGGCCACCGCTGCCGCTGTCAGTTCGGCTGCCGAAGCAGACCCAACTCTCTTGGCAACTGCGCACCATCCTCCCTCAAACGTAGTAGGACGGGGAAGGGACACACTGGGGCATGATGGCAGCCCTCACCTGGGATACAACCGAGCGGCTTACCCTTATGGATTGCCGCCTAACTACTCACCACCCGTCTTGCAAGAAGATGCGGGCCACATTGCTTCTCCCGTCCTTGAAAGAGAGCCTCCTCAACAGCCCGACGAAGTCCACAAAGACCCTCAAGACTATGCTCGAAGGGATGTCGAGTTCTATCCCCCGATCCCCGAAGGGCCGGCAGCAGGCACGTTGCCTCAACCCAACATCGCGGCACCACCAATAGTTTTGTCCACGGAAGGACCATCCCCGGCAACTGAAGAAAGGAGGAAGCTCGATCTCCTTGAGGAAAGATTGAGGGCCGTGGAAGGATTTGGGAATTATCCGTTCGCAGACATGACGGATCTTTGCTTAGTACCCGATGTTGTTATTCCCCCGAAGTTCAAAGTGCCGGACTTCGACAAGTATAAAGGGACGACTTGTCCCAAAAACCATCTCAAAATGTACTGCCGCAAAATGGGCGCACACTCTAAGGATGAGAAGCTATTAATACACTTCTTTCAAGATAGCTTGGCCGGAGCCGTGGTAGTGTGGTACACTAATTTGGAAGCTTCCCGTATCCGTACTTGGAAGGATCTGATTACTGCCTTCCTAAGGCAATATTAGTACAATTCTGATATGGCTCCCGACCGCACTCAACTGCAGAATATGTTCAAGAAAGAGGGTGAAACCTTTAAAGAATATGCGCAGCGGTGGAGAGATTTGGCGGCACAAGTAGCTCCTCCCATGGTTGAGAGAGAGATGATCACCATGATGGTAGACACTCTACCAGTGTTCTACTATGAGAAGCTAGTAGGTTATATGCCGTCCAGCTTTGCGGACATAGTACTCGCCGGGGAAAGAATCGAGGTAGGACTGAAAAGAGGAAAGTTTGATTACGTTTCCTCCACGAGTGCGAATGCCAAAAGAATCGGGGCAACAGGGGCAAAAAGGAAGGAAGGAGATGCCCATGCCGTCTCTTCAACACCCGCGTGGGTCAAACCCCAGCAAACGCCTCATGGTACCCATCAGTACGCGCAACATCACCCGAGCTTCTCGGCTCATACCGGGAATGCCTCTAGCTCAACACCCGTGCAGCCTAAGGCACCCACCCAGAGGGAAGCTCCCCAAGTTCCAACTCCGAGCACGACTCGCCCGGCCGGTAATTCCAACACGACAAGGAGCTTCCCTCCGAGGCCATTTCCGGAATTCACCCCACTCCCAATGACGTACGAAGACCTTTTACCATCCCTCATCGCCAATCATTTGGCCGTGGTAACTCCCGGAAGGGTCCTTGAACCCCCTTTCCCGAAGTGGTATGACCCTAACGCAACTTGCAAGTACCATGGGGGTGTCCCGGGGCATTCCGTTGAAAAATGCTTGGCCCTTAAATACAAGGTCCAACATTTAATGGATGCTGGATGGCTGACTTTCCAGAGGATCAGCCCAATGTGAGAACCAACCCGCTCGCCAATCATGGAGGGGGAGCGGTTAACGCCGTTGAGTCCGATAGACTGCGCAAGTCTAAACCTTTAAGGGATGTGGCAACCCCTAGGAGGTTTATCTTCGAGGCCCTACAAAAGGGAGGTGTGATTCCCCATAGTAGGTGTAAGGAGGACTCCTGTTTGCTGCATTCCGGCGAGCTGCATGACATGGAGACGTGTTTGGGAGTAGAGGAATTGTTACAGCGGATGATAGATCAAGGTCGACTGGAAGTCGGCAGTGAAGGAAAATAAGAGCAGCATATATGCATGCAGTTCACGGATGGGAGCAGTGTTGCGAAGCCCAAACCCTTGGTAATATACTTCACTAAAAGCGCAGCTTCGCAAAAGCCCGGACATCCCTTAACAGCTAAACCTGTTCCTTTCCCATACCAAAGTAGCCACACAGTACCATGGAGGTATACACCTCCGAGGGAGAAGGAAGAAGAAGCCACCGACGTCAGCTCGTTGTCAGCTAAAGTAACAAATATCACGGGACTGAGTGGTGTGACCCGTAGTGGTCGTGTGTTCGCACCTCCGGACCTACAAGTCCAACCCGCGGACGTCAAAGGAAAAGGAAAAGTGGTAGAGGAACAAGATGACGAAGCACCCCACGCTTCGAATAAAGATATTCCGGCAAAGAGCCTCCCGGAGAAAAAGGATGGTAAAAAGGAGGTGTCGCTGGAGGAAGCCAGTGAGTTCCTCCGTATAATTCAGCAGAGCGAATTCAAGGTTATCGAACAGCTCAACAAAACCCCGGCCAGGGTCTCGCTGTTGGAGTTACTTATGAGCTCCGAGCCTCATCGGGCTCTGCTAGTAAAAGTTCTGAACGAGGCCCATGTGGCCCAAGATATCTCGGTAGAAGGTTTCAGAGGGCTGGTCAACAATATCACTGCAACAACTATCTTGCCTTCGCCGAAGAAGAAATCCCCACCGAGGGGAGAGGGCATAATAAGGCTTTGCACGTATCAGTCAAGTGTATGGACCATATCGTAGCCAAAGTGCTCATCGATAATGGCTCCAGTTTTAACGTGATGCCTAAGAGCACTTTGGAGAAATTACCATTCAATGCTTCCCACTTAAAGCCGAGTTCAATGGTGGTTCGTGCCTTCGACGGCACTCGCGAGAGGTTAGGGGGAGATCGATCTCCCAGTACAAATAGGCCCTCACACCTGTCAAGTCACCTTCCAAATAATGGATATTAACCCCCCCTACAGCTGTCTGTTGGGGCGCCCGTGGATCCACTCGGTGGGAGTTTTGCCCTCTACACTCCACCAAAAGTTGAAATTCATAATGGAGGGGCATTTGGTCATCGTATCAGGCGAGGAAGACATCTTGGTGAGCTGCCCATCCTCTATGCCATATGTAGAAGCCGCAGAAGAATCGTTAGAAACCGCTTTCCAGTCTTTTGAGGTGGTCAGCATTTCCTCCGTGGACTCCTTCTCTGGGCAGCCTTACCTGTCCAATGCAGCAGTAATGATGGCCCGAGTTATGTTGGGGAACGGTTACGAACCCGGAATGGGTTTAGGCAAAGACAACAGCGGCATAACTAGCCTGATAAATGCCAAAGGAAATCGTGGGAAGTATGGTTTAGGCTATAAGCCCACTCAGGCGGATATGAAGGGAAGCATCGCGGGAAGGAAAAGCGGTGGTCAAAGCTCGCGTTGGAGACAAGAAAGTGAAGGAAGCCCGCCCTGCCACATAAGTAGAAGCTTTATAAGCGCGGGTCTGGGAGACAAAGGTCAAGTGGTCGCGATATGCGAAGATAAGGTTCCGAGTGCATTGGATTTGGTACGACCATGCCCTCCTGATTTCCAGCTGGGAAATTGGCAAGTGGAGGAACGCCCTGGCATTTACACAACGAGCATAATGTAAACCTTTACGGTTTTAAAAGCTCTATAGTTGGGCCTAGGCTTTAGAGTTTTTCCTTTTGTTAAGGCTTTGTGTCTTTTGTTTTTGAATTTATAATACAAGGATCTTTCTTCATCTGTTCCTACGTCTCTTACCCATTCTCATTTCATTTGCATGTTTACTTCTTTTTCTGAAACGGCAGATCCGATGACGAGTCCCCCGAAGGTACTAATACCTGGGACCCGCCTATCGACTTCGAGCAAGAAATGAGTCAAACGGACGATGAAGGAAACGAGGATGTGGGACTTCCCCTAGAATTAGAAAGAATGGGTTGCCCATGAGGACCAAGAAATGGGGCCTCATCAAGAAGAAACAGAGCTGGTAGACTTAGGAATTGGCAGTGGAAAAAGGG